>NC_090998.1:28974772-29277803 GCF_041146395.1 Eulemur rufifrons | reverse complement strand
ATCAATAATTTATTTTTTTATTGACAAATAATATTTCATGGTATGGAATAAATCACATTTTTTAAATCTATTAATCAGTTAATGGCTATTACCACTTTTTGGCTACTAGGAATAATGCTGCTATCAACATTAGTGTAAACTTTTTATGTGAAAATGTTTCTTATTCCCCAGAGTAAATACTGAGTAGTAAATTAGTAGGTAACTCATAGGAAGTCCATACTGTTTTCCTAAGTTTTCATATGCTTATTGACCATTTGTATATCTTCTTTGGAGAAATGTCTATTCAAATCCTTATTTTTTAATTGGGCTATCTGTCTTTTTATTGTTGACTTAGAAGAGTCCTGGATATTTTCCAGATAAAAGTCCCTTATTATATAAGTGTTTTGCAATATTCTCTCCAAACCCCTTGAGATGGCTTTTTGCTTTCTTGATGGTTTTCTTTGAAGCATGAAATTTCAACTTTCATAAAGTCCAATTTATCTATTTTTTTCTCTTGTCTGTTGAGCATTTGGTGTCATATCTAAGAAATTATTGTCTAACTCAAGATCATGAAAATGTATTCCTACGTTTTCCTCTAAAAGGTTTATGATTTAGCTCTTACATTTAGGTCTATGATACATTTTGAGTTAATTTTCATGTATGGTGTGAGGAAGAGGTCCAATTTCATTCTTTTGTATGTGGATACCATTTGTCCCAGCACTATTTGTTGAAAAGACTATTCTTACACTCATTGAATTGTGTTGGTATCCTTGTTGAAAAATCAATTGCCCTTAAATGAAAAAGTTTTTCTCGACTATCATTGATATATATCCATCTTTATATCAGTATCTCACTGTCTGGATTACTGTAGAGCTTTGTAGTAAATTTGAAAATGGGCACTGTTAGTCCTTCAACTTTCTTTTTCATTATTCAAGACTGTTTTAGTTATTCAGGGTTCCTTACAGTTCCGTCTGAATTTTAGGATGATTCCATCAATTTCTGCAAAAAAAACAGCTGGGATTTTCATATGGATTGCACTGAATCTGTATATCAGGATTGTCCTGATGTTTAAAAGAGGCAATGAATGTGAAAGTGCTCAAAAACCTGTCAAACATTATGCACATATAAATTATAATCATAACTCTTTGGATTAGGATTATTTGATATATATATATGCCAGTTAAAACCCAGCCTTATTACTGCCTATTAAGGCTTTTCTCAATTTGGCATCTCATTCATAAATAAAATACCTGAGACCCACAAAAGCCTTAAAAAGTAGCAGTATACTTTCTCAAGAGGCAACAAGTGATGAATTACCTCATGCAGAACACCATTAACCTCCCTAAAATTCCTCTTTAGATAAATTCTCCCACAGAGGAAGTTCTAGTCATTCTAAATCATATTAGAATATTCTGTTATCTCTATAGCATTGGCCCCTCTGAAATTATCTTGCTGGTTTATTTATGTGCTTACAATCCATCTTCCCCATACTAGATTACAAACTCCATGACAGCCAGACCTTTCTAACTTTTTCTTTTTCTTCACTGCATCCCAGAACTGAGAACAATTATGGGCACAGAGTAGAAATGAAACAATGATTTAGCTTTTTAGTGACTAGATGAAACCATATATTATAGTTGCTTACAAGTAAGTTTTATCTGGAACTGACAAGTTTGAATTAGGGTCTTAGAATGCACTGTGCCAATTTCTAAACATACTAAATATAAACACTACTGGTTATTTTGAGAAGTTCAATTGAGAGGATATATTGATCAAAATGCTTCATAAATCACTATGATTATAATTTATTTATTCATTAAACAAATATTCATATAATTTAGACATAATTATATAAACAGAATATAAGTTCTTATCAACTTTTTATTCTAAATCCTTTTCTTGGAAGAAAGTTAGACTAGAATATTTCAATCTTAATTTGTTGAATGAGTTTTCTGCAGAATATAATGTTCTTGGTTTCAAACATTAAAGAGTAAGTGCTAGAATATGGAATAACCCTATAAAATAAGAGCAAATTGTTTTTCTGCTTAGTTGCTTTCATGGGCTCACCACTAATTTCAATAATACTACATTTACTCAAAATATTTTTGGGAGACTTTCTTTCGGAATTTACTTCAAAGCCAATTCAAATGCTACCAAACCCTAGAGAACTTCAGAATAACACCATTTTTTAAGCTAAATTGTAATTGCATAATTTGATTAAATATTTTATTTATCAAACTTTTTCCTGGCTGTTAAATTGACTTTAAAAACAAATGGATTCATGATAAAAAGACTCCAGAAACTAGGACTAGAAAGGAACTCCCTCAACCTGATAAAGGGCATCTACACAAAAAACCCAGCTAACATCATATTTAATAGGGAAAGACTGAAAGCTTTTCCCTAAAGATCAGGAAAAGACAAGAATGTCCATTCTTGCCACTTCTATTCAACATTGTACTGGGGTTCAAAACAGGGTAATTAGGCAAAACTTCCTCTATGAGTGGAAATTGTGAGAGAATGTTGGGTGATTCCTCTGATGGATCTGGACAGAGTAAATTGAAAACCTTTTGGCAAGGATTCACCATGCTAGATGCCATTAAGCACATTTGTGATTCTGAGAGGAGGTCAAAACATCTATATTAACAGGAGTCTGGAAGAAGTTAATTCCAACCCCTCATGGATGACTTTGAGGAGGTCAAGACTTCAGTAGAGGGAGTAACTACAGGTATAGATCTTTAGTGTCCTCACCCCCTCTCCACATACACACAAAATGATAACTATGTCTGGTGACAGATGTGTTAATTAACTTGATTGTGGTGATCATTTCACAATGTATACATATATCAAATCATCACATTATACACTTTGAATGTTTACCATTTTTATTTGCCCCCCCTAAAAAAGCTGGAAAAAACAATTCATTAATCTATGTTAGTTGAACTGGAGGGATTTTCATTAATTACAGTTAGGTAACGTTATCTAAACCACAAGGGAGTTTCAGCCTAGATCCAGTTGCTCACCGCACAAAGATCCTATTATTGAGACAATGAGGATTGCCAAGGAAGAAAAAAATTTTAATGAATGGGAGAAATAGTCTCAAATCCATCTCCCCAACCAACAAGAGGTCATGGCTTTTTAAGGAGGGCCATATGCATTGATTGGGGCAGGTCGTAGAGAATGGTGATTCTTGGCATCAGGAATCTTACTCAGGGGCCTTCACAATCTTAACTCCTTTATCTTGTAAAAATCCTGCCATTTCTGGGAAAGAACTCACAAACTGCAAGTAGTTAGTTAAGTGAGGAGATTATTTAAAAAAAAAAAAAACATATAGGAGTCATTGAAATTTGTTCATAGAGCCAGTTAGAGTAAGAACCTCACCTCTTTGGAAAATAGACAACAGAACAACACATTTTATCCTTATGTCTGTCCATATACTTATTTAATTTTATGGGAGAGGAAACAAATATGACAAGATGTGTGCTAGGTTCTTAGATGGCATAACTACTAGGGGCAAGGATTGGGTGCGCATGTGAATGCAGAAGTAAATAAAGGCCATATATTGAAGTTTACTGCAATAGTTAAGAACCTAAATTCTTAAGATCTTAGTTCACCTCTAGACTCTACTACCAATGGCTCTATGGCCTGCCAAAGGCTACTTAAACTCTCTGCAGCTCAGCTTTTTACCTGTAAAATGAGAAGAATAATAGCACCTATCTCACAAGTTTGTTGTAGAAATTTAATGAATAAATGTGTGTAAAAAGCTTAGCACTGTGCCTGTCACTGTTCTAAATGAATTAATATAGGGGACAGTTAGCTTGCAATGTATTTAGCTTTATATAGCTTATATGGAAGATAATGATTATAATTACTAAATCATATACATAAAACATATAACACAGACCTGACACAAAACAAGTACTCAAAAGTTGATGACTGTCCCTGCCATACAAATGACCATCTTTTTCCTTCTAACAGGATATATCCCACTGCTACCACTTGTTCTTTCTTGTGGTCCCTCTTTTTTCCTGGGAATAGAACAGTTTATCAGTTTCTATTATATACCCTGGTATTTCTGAGACAAGTAACTAAAGGCCTCTATTGGTGATGACAACTAGCGAGAAAGAGACAGAGTGAACAAATGACATCCATTCAGTTACTCATCCAGCAAATGTTTATTGAATGACTATCACGGCTGGTCCAGACTGAGGCACTAGAAATCGGGTAGTCATGAAGAAAGAAAGGTTCCCTTCTTTCCAGAGCTCACAACAAATTATGATTTGTGCTACAAGGAGAAATAGAGGCTGGAAAGAAGGCACACAAAGAATTCAGGAAAAAAAACAAAAAGGCCAGATCAGGTAGGGTTTTGCAAGCCAATTTATTCAATATATCTAAAGCACAAAGGGAAGCCACTGGAAAGTTTTAAACAGTGACACAATGACAATTGCCTTTTTAAACAGTTAAACATGATACATTTAAAGACCTGTGTGCTCATGTCGCTGACCCTCCTGAAATGACACTGAAATGATAATAGAGCAATAAAAAGCTATAAACCCAAAAGGACAAAAAGAATAGGAAAGGATGCAGGAAAAGACAAGAGATAGTGTTGTTGCCACCCAACCAGGTTCATTTGCCTGAGGCCCAAGAGGAAGCCAATACCTGAGACAGCAGCGTTTATAGCGGGGAAAGAGTTTATTCCCATAGCGCTAAGCAGGCAGACAGGAGAAATTTCTCAAATCCGCCTCCCAGAGAATTTAGGGGACAGGGTTTTTAAAGACAGTTTGGAGTAGGCAATTGAGTCTGCTAACTGGCTGTGTTCGGGGCGGAACCATAGGGTTGTAGAACTTTCATCTTTGCTGACCAGGTTCTTGGGTGAGGGTGACAAGACCAGCGGAGTCAGTTCCTCTGTACGGGCCACTGGTCTGGGTGGGTCAGCAGTTCCACTGGAATGCAGGGCCTGGAGGATATCGCAGAAACTACCCCTAGGTTTCAGAAAGGTGATGTTATCTACAGAGAAAGGGAAGAATCTTCACGACCACCAGCTATGTGGCTCCAGAGTGGCAATCACAGAGAAGCAAACGGGGACAGTGGCTAATTATTGTCATTATTTTTAGCAAGCCATTACCACAGTTCTTGCCTTGTACTCCTCTGTCAGTCTGCAAGGGCGGTTTCGGTATGGGGGTGAAGTGAAAACTTGCCCTTTGCCCTTGGAAGTTTTGCTGAGAAATCAACTCACAATAAAGCAGATTTATTTATTTATTTAATTATTTTTCGAGACAGAGTCTCACTCCATTGCCTGGGCTGGAGTGCTGTGTCATCAGCCTAGCTCACAGCAACCTCCAACTCCTGGGCTCAAGGGGTCCTTCTGCCTCATCCTCCCGAGGAGCTGGGACTACAGGCATGCACTACCATGCCTGGCTCATTTTTTCTATATATTTTTAGTTGTCCAGCTAACTTTTTTCTATTTTTAGTAGAGATGGGGTCTCGATCTTGCTCAGGCTGGTCTCGAACTCCTGAGCTCAAACGATCCTCCCTCCTTGGCCTCCCAGGGTGCTAGGATTACAGGTGTGAGCCACCATGCCCGGCCAATAAAGCAGATTTAATAAGAGAAAACCTATACAGATTTATTTTTAAAATGTATACATGGGAACTCTCAGAAAATGAAGATGCAACTCTTCAATGAGGTGCAGAGCTTTTCAAAGAATGAGGGCCTGAAAACAGAAAAACACGTTTTGGGAGGAAGAGAGGAAGAGGCTTGAGTAACCAGCAAATGTGATCTTGTTATGTAAATGAAACCTCACCAGTGGACAGAACAGACAGTGTTTCTTTTCAGACCTTTAAAGGTGTCCGAATCTCAGTTAATCTTTTCTAGATCCAGGGAGGATTGGCCAATTGCATTCTCTACAGGTATAAATTCCTCCTCCTGAACCCCCAACACAAGAGCTTTGCAGTGTTATTTCTGTTTGTGAGACTCATGGCTACCATCTCGAAATATGTCAAAGAAAGATCTTTTGGAGTAAAATATTTCTAATTTCCTTCAATGGTAATAGGTTTACAAGGTGGAAGCCAGGGAAGGAGCAGTCACCGACTTGCTCAGCAGAGAGCTTAAACTTCTAGAGACAGACAACAATGAGAAGCTAGTGATTCACCCCAGAAAGTCTCAGAAAGAACTAGAAATGGAGACACCTCATAGTGATTCTGCAGAAGGTGGGGGTAGCACAAGAAGCTAACAAGGCAGGGATGGGGGTTAGTGTAATTCTTAAGATGTCTTGAGGCTCAGGCCTCCACCCATATGTCTCTTGTGGCCAGTGATTACCCTTCCACAGATTGCAAATAAAAGCACTTTTCCTCAGAGACACTAAACTTGAAAGGCTCTAGACCCTAGACACCAGGCCCAAAAGAGGACAGTATGAGGCTTTAGACTGGAAAAGAAGGCTTCAGTAAAAGCAGGTGACTTTAATTATTACTCTACATCCCTAGTGAGAGATTAGATAGCCCCTCTCTGAAAAGAATTAAAACACTCCAGAGAATAAAGTTATTGATATTTGCTATATTACAACTGTGAGGGAGAAGGGAAGGTTTCCCCTTTGCCTCCAGAAGGTTCGCTGAAGGATAAGCTCACAATAAGGCATTTTAATAAGAGAAAGAGATTATAAATTTGGAGTACAAATTTACCATGTGCACAAGGAGAAATACAGAGTAATCACCTAATATCCCACTGGGGTTGTGGATGGAAAATCCAAACTCTAAAATAATTTAAAAAGCCAAATTTGAGGACCATTGCCCAGAGCCACAGCCAAAAAGGCTTGAGCAAGTGGACTTGCTGCGGTTGGGTTTGGTTTTACACATTTCAAGGAGACAGGAATTACATGTAAAGCCATAAATCAATACATGGAAGGCATACATTGGTTTGGTCTGAAAAGGCAAGACATCTGGGGCAGGGGGCTTACAAGTCATAGGTGGGTTTAGGGATTCTTTAGTTGACAATTGGCTGAAAGAGTTAGGCTTTGTCTAAAAGCCCAGAAAGGAAATGCTTAAGTTAAGATAAGGATCTGAGCACTCTGGGAGGTCTAGACAGGAGGATCTCTTGAGCTAAGATAAGGATCTCTACGTCTGTGAAGAATGATGTTGGTAATTTAATAGGGATTGCATTGAATCTGTAGATCACTTTGGGTAGTATAGACATTTTAACAATGTTGATTCTTCCGATCCACGAGCTTGGTATATTTTTCCATCTATTTGCAAGTTCTGCTATTTCTTTTCTCAGTATTTCATAGTTTTCCTTATAGAGGTCCTTTACCTCTTTAGTTAGATATATACCTAGATATTTTATTTTCTTTGTTGCTATTTTGAAGAGTATTGAGTCTTTAATTTGGTTTTCCGATTGACTGTTATTGGCATATATAAATGCCTCTGATTTGTGTATATTAATTTTGTAGCCTGAGACTTTGCTATATTCGTTAATCAATTCCAGGAGTCTCATGGTTGAATCCTGGGGGTTTTCCAGATATAACATCATATCATCAGCAAAAAGTGAGAGTTTGATCTCTTCCTTCCCTATTTGGACTCCCTTGATTTTGCTCTCTTGCCTGATAGCTCTCGCAAGGACTTCCAATACTATGTTGAAAAGTAATGGGGACAGTGGGCAGCCCTGTCTGGTTCCAGTTCTAAGTGGGAGTGCTTTCAATTTTTCCCCGTTCAGAATGATGTTGGCTGTGGGTTTGTCATATATGGCTCGTATCATTTTTAGGTAGGTTCCATCAACGCCCATTTTGTTAAGCGTTTTTATCATAAAAGGGTGTTGAATTTTGTCAAATGCTTTTTCTGCATCATTCTTCACAGACGTAGAGAAAATAATTATACACTTTGTATGGAATCAGAGAAGACCCCGTATAGCAAAAGCAATTTTAAGCAACAAAAACAAAATGGGAAGTATTAATTTGCCAGACCTCAAACTATACTACAAGGCCATGGTTCTTAAAACAGCCTGGTACTGGCACAAGTACAGGGACACAGACCAGTGGAACACAACAGAAAATCCAAATATAGAACCATCCTCATATAGTCACCTAATTTTTGACAAAGCAGGAAAGAATATACTCTGGGGACAAGAATCCCTATTCAATAAATGGTGCTGGGAGAATTGGTTAGCCACTTGTAGAAGACTGAAACAGGACCCACAGCTTTCACCTCTTACAAAAATCAAATCACGGTGGATAACAGACTTAAACCTTAGGCGTGATACAATCAGAATTCTAGAAGAAAATGTAGGAAAGACTCTTACAGACATTGGCCTAGGCAAAGAATTTATGAAGAAGACCCCCAAGGCAATCACAGCAGCAACAAAAATTAATGAATGGGACATGATTAAATTAAAAAGCTTCTGCACAGCCAAAGAAACAGTCACGAGAATAAACAGACCACCTACAGAATGGGAAAAAAATTTTGCATGCTACACATCAGATAAAGGACTGATAACAAGAATCTATTTAGAACTCAGGAAAATCAGCAAGAAAAAATCAAACAACCCTATCAAAAAGTGGGCAAATGACATGAATAGAAATTTCTCAAAAGAAGATATAAGAATGGCTAACAAACATATGAAAAAATGCTCAACATCCCTAATCATCAGAGAAATGCAAATCAAAACCACAATGAGATATCACTTAACTCCAGTGAGAATGGCCTTTATCAAAAAAACCCAAAACAACACATGTTGGCGTGGGTGTGGAGAGACAGGAACACTAATACACTGCTGGTGGGACTGCAAACTAGTGCAACCCCTGTGGAAAGCATTATGGAGGTATCTTAAACAGATTCAAGTAGACCTGCCATTTGATCCAGCAATCCCATTATTGGGCATATACCCAAAGGAAAAAAGGTCATTCTGTAACAAAGACACATGTACCCGAATGTTTATAGCAGCACAATTCACAATAGCAAAGATGTGGAAACAACCCAAATGCCCATCAATACATGATTGGATTAGTAAGCTGTGGTATATGTGTACCATGGAATATTACTCAGCTATAAGAAATAATGAAGATACGACATCTCTGTGGTTCTCCTGGAGAGAGTTGGAACCCATTATATTAAGTGAAGCATCCCAAGAATGGAAAAACAAGCATCACATGTACTCACCAGAAAATTGGTTTCCCTGATCATCACCTAAATACACATCTGGGAACGACACCAATCGGATATCAGACTGAGGTGGGGGGTGGGGGAGGGGATGGGTGTATGCCTACACAATGAGTGCATCGCGCACCGTTTGGGGAATGGTAACGCTTGAAGGTGATGACTCAGGAGGGGGGGTGGGGAAGGGAGGGAATATATACCTACATGATGGGTGCAACTCGCACTATCTGGGGAATAGACACGCCTGGAGCTCTGACTTGGGGGGAAAGGCGGTACATGGGCAACGTATGTAACCTGCAATTCTGTATCCCCCATAACAATAAGATGAAATAAAAAAAAATTTACAGTCAAAAAAAAAAAGATAAGGATCTGCTAGGGTGCGTGAGTTAAGGGAGTCCTCTATCTTTCAGGAGACGCTATACCAGAATCAGGTTGGGAAGTAAACCACATCATATTGGGTTAACAAAACCTTTTTAGTGAGATTTTATCATTCACCAGGCCCCTCAGAAAGGAATTTGGGCAAAAAAAAAAAGATCAGAGTTCAGTTCCCAGGGTGCAGAAGTTTATATATCCTCAATTCAGAGGGGAGGGGCTACTGTGGGCACATTTTCTCAGGACCTCTTGAGGCCATGTGCACTGGGCAGTCACACATATTCAGCTCAGGAAAAACCTCTTTAAATTATTTCACAGAGTTTGGGGTTTTTTCCATTAACAAAAGAAAAAAATTCAGACAAATGAATTCAGAAAAATGAATATCCAAGTGAAATTAACTCTGCTTGTTGTGAAAACACAGCAGTAAGATTAGCAACAGCCCAGGAACAGCATAAACAAATACCAGGAAAGTTATTCTCAGAATTTGTTTACTTAATATTTAACACTAATCAAACATAAGAGGGTCATTAGGGAGACCTTCTGCATTCTTCCACTTAAGCAATTAGAATCTGTAAGTAGTAAAAAGATGATAAATTACTTATTTGGTCTTCCCACATAGCAGTTTGTGCACACAATAAATATGAAAGCACAGCACTGCATTGCAGGTTGTTTTCTATGGGGCTGTCTGTCTAGATTGCAGAGAAATGGAGGGCAAGGACAATTAGAAAGGGCCTGAGTAAAGTGTGTCACTTAGCTTGGTGCATACAGATGTTCAATATGTTTTTGATTGACAGTGAAATTATTTCTTTAGACAATCTGATCTAAAAACCACCCAAATCAATGTGCATAAAATCAAATGAAGCCTGTAGATTTTAGTTTGTCAATTCATGGTAAAAATAGCCCTAGTTAAACCAATTGTCCTATGAATCAAGTCAAAGTGATTCAACTAATGAATGCTTACCTACTGGGGTGTGATGCCTAATATTTATAGTAAGCTTTACCGTAGTGCCCTAACAAGGAAAATTATGTACCACGAACTGATGAACAGTTTAAAATAAGACTACTTATTATACTAGTATAGACACCCTAACAAGTTCAGGATATTCCACTTCAAAAATATAGACCCTTCCCCCAAATGATGGGTAATTCAATCCTCAGGTTATGATATGGGATCAAATTCTGCCTGAAAACGATTTAAAAGCTATGTAAACACATTTATTGTATCCTTGTGGCACATGTTTAGAAATTTTATTTTGTAGCTTTAGCTCCATTAGTGATTTGCACCAATTTGAATAAAGAATTATAAGAACAAGTGAGCTCAAGACACCGGAGTCCAGGCCGCTTTTACTTAGAAAAAGACCTATAAGCAACCTCTTCAAGGTTAAGCAGGGGTGTGTGACAGATTTGAACTTAATCCTGCTCCTCTTTAATATTCATGAGATAAAGTATTTTAAGTATTTAAGTCGCTAGCAAATGAGATAAAAGGAGTCAAGTTGTGCATTCTCAATTGTCAATTACTGATTAATCAACAGAATCCTAACTGAATATTAACACAAATAACATATTTCGTTGTGTGATCTAAGAGCACTAAGAAAAAAGCAAAGGCAATAAATTTAAATTTGCTTATTCCTATTTATGCTGGAAGAAAACATTTAATTGGGTCAACAGGAAATGAACCTTCTGGTGAATTTTACTACTAGTAATAAAGTCCTCTCAGGTAAAATCTTCTATGTCCCTAAAGCCATCATGGTTAGAAATCATTTTTAAAATGCTTTACAGGGACATCTTTCTTCTTTCTATAGACGTCTGGTTTGATTATTGTTCATGTATTCATTTTATTTTAACTTAACTTTTTCAGTTTTTCTTTGGTTGGAATGACTTTTCCGGAAGAGTAGAAGCGGATAGAGCACAGAAAGTAGAATATACCTGCAGAAAAGTTGGAGAGACAAAGGGGACTGGGGTGAGAGGGACTAGGGCTGGGGGGAACGGAGGGGGCTCCTCTGCCCCCCTCCCCGCTATGACGAGCGCCGCGGGTCTCGGCGGGGGTGGTGGGGGGGGGCGCCGAGCCGCCGGTCTCCCGCGGGTCCCTTCCGCGGCTGTCTGGGGAGCGGGGGCTGCGCGCTCCGCCGCCTGTCATCCCCGGCCCGCGGCGGGCTGCGATTGGACGCGCCGCCACCAAGCACCCGCCAGAAACACAAACGCGCCGGGGAGAGGAGGGGGGCGTTCTTGCGAGTCGAGGGCTTTGGCTTCTTTACGTCTCCCCCCCTCCCCTCCGCACTCCATGCCGGGTCTCTCGCTCCTGCTCGCCTCGGCTCGCTCGCGCGGCGACAGAGTTGGCACAAACCTCGCCGCAGCCGCAGCCGCCTCGCGCGGGCTCCAGCCTGTGCCGCTGCTCCTGCCCCTGCGCCCTCCGCTCCCGCCATGGGGCCAACTTGGGGCTCCTAAGAGTTGTGGGCTCTCAGCAGCGCGATCTCCGGCCAAAGTCACCACGGGCGGGTTATGGCTTAGGGAGCAAGAGGGGTCAGCCTCGAGGTAACGGGAAGGGGAAAGGGCGGCTCACTGGGCAACAAGAGGAAACGAGAAGAAAAGCCAAACGATGAGTTTCCACAAGGAGGACGGAGTGAGCAGCCTGTGCCAGAAGGCGCTGCACATCGTCACCGAGCTGTGCTTCGCGGGCCAGGTGGAGTGGGAGAAGTGCTCGGGCATCTTCCCCCCGAAAGGGGGCAGCCAGGGCGGAGGCAGCACAGGTAACGGGGGAGGGCTCCGCTCGCGTCCGCGCGCTCCGCCGGGACCCCGCGCGGCAGCTCCAAGCTCCCCGGTCCTGCGCTTCCCGCGCCGCGCCCGGGGCATCCGTGGGGCTCCGCATCTTCCTACCTCGCTCCTTCTTTCGCTCAGCTCCGGGCCACTTCGAGCGTGGGGCGTTTGGGTTTGGTTTCCTCCTGTCCGCCTGCCCCGCTTCTCCCACTTTCTGGTGTGCTTGCTGCCTGCCGGCGCCGTCTCCCGCTCCCCGGCTCACCCCGAGTCTCCGCGCTCTCCCACGCCTCCCGTCTCGCTCCCGGAGTGGAGCGGCGAGCGCGGGCGGCGGCGCCGGGATCGCTCGCGACGCGGCTGCTCGCGGGGGCGGCTCGCCTGCGGGACTCGGGCGGTCCGCTCTGGTCCCGCGGGTTGCGGGTCGCGGGCTTGGCGAAGGGGCCAGGCGGGAGAACCTGTGCTTGGATGCAAAGAAACCCCTTGCAGATGGGGCTGCCATGGCCTCGAAAGCGGAAAGTATCCCGGCAAGGGTAACCCGCGGCTGCAACCTGTCGAGCACTTGACAGTTTCCAAAACCCTTTAATACATATGATTTCCTAGGGCTTCATGACACCGTTAGCAAGACAGCAGGGATTATTGATTCCATTTTTGAAGCAATGCTTAGGGCGCAGGGCGCACATGTCAAAGAAGTGGAAGAGAGGGAAAAGGTTAAAAATCCCCTGCGCACAAACACTCTCACACAGCCCCCAACTCACAGGCGTCCTCCCCACCCCTCAGGAAACTTGTAAGGGAGTGGGGTGGGATGGAGGAGGACATCGACCGTCAGAAATCTGGAGATGGAAAGAAGTATCTGGTGACAGATTCTCCAAAAGGCTTGGGGGTGGGAAGGAGCGAATCGGAGCCACCGTTTTGGTCACAATCGGGATAAAGGGTTTTTACCATCCGCGCAAAGGTTGGCTTGTCCAGCCTGCTGCGCGGCTCACACCTGAGAGAGGGACCTTGTGAGGACCACTTGTTGCGTTGGGAAACAAACACTGGTTTCGGGATTTTCCACGTTCAGCGGGAAGGTTACTATTCCTTCTTTAGGGTCTTATCTCTTTCCCTTTGGTTTCCCTGTCATTTTGGTCTCCTGGAGGGATTTTGAAGGTTGAGGGTAGCCAGGGCAACAAGTGAAAGCTGAACAGACAAGCTCAGGGTGGAGCACAACAGTGGAGAGCCCTGCGCGCTGGGAAGGAGCAAGGGGGGGGGGGCACACAGTGAATCCCCCACCCCCGCCACCCCAGGGGTCCAAGACAGAGGAGGGGGCGATGGGGTGGGAATGGATTTAGTTTAGCGTTTACATTCCATGATTTACATGGCATAGCTGTAGGCTTTGGGAATTTTCTCATCCGTAGCAACAGGAGCCAAGAGGGACTTCTGTTTGCACTTGGCCAAACTTGAGGAGATGCTGCTGCTTGGACCCCGGTGCAGAAAACTCGGATGTTTTGTGAATGTATGTACGACTGAGAGTCTTTCCATTTGTTCAGTAGGTGTTAAATTCCTAGGAATGTATAAAACTCAATTATCAGTGGAAAAGACTGGGCGGACGTCTTGTATACGTGTGACATGTGTATGGTTGCTAAGCATGAGGTAAAGACCAAAATAGTGTGACCTTAGAGTCCTCTGTGGTGATATTGGATAAGCTCTTCCGAAACGTCTTTAGTTCACACACGCTCAGACAAGGGGCTGCAGTGGAGGAAATGAGAGTGTTTAGGATTGAAGACCCGTGTTGTGGTCATCCAACAGCTGATGCTGTGAGTAAAGCTGATTCCTCCTGGCTCTGGGCCCTTTGTGATCACACCAAATAGTGGTTTCCTGGGTCTCAGGATGGCTGGTAGTGAGGAAAATGTGTGAGGGCTGAAAACCAGATACTAGCTTCTAAATCTTTCTAAAATGCACAACTATATCAGCTTAAAGTAAAACACCGCATATGAATTGTAGAAAGGGTTCTGAGCTTATCCTAAGCATTACAAGAAGTAGTTGTGGTCTTAATTTCCTTTTGGATTTTCCCATGGGAAGAAAAAGTTGGGAAAAACTAGTCTAAAATAATTGCAAGAATATTTTTCTCCCCATAAAGGAAAATACATACCATTCAAATAAGGTATTCAATTTAATACATGAGCATATATATTGAATGGATATCAGTAGGGAAGATATTCCACTAGGTTGTATATGAGATATAAAGATGAACCAGATCACTTCACATTTTCCATTTGCAAAGCTATGCAACAGAAGCAAAATGCTTTAATCTGCAAATAGACTAGACCCCCAATATTAATAGATATCTATGAAGTGGATCCAAAGATTATTTACCAAATATTTAATTATATTAATTAGCACCCAGCTTCACGTTGTTCCTTAAAGTAGATCTTCTTATAACTCATGCAGTTGTGCCCTTTGTTATAAGTGCCTAAATAAAATTACTTCCAGTGACCCTCTCTACTCATCGTTTAATGAGAAGTGCATTATTGGTAGGATGACATCAGTGGTGTTGAATGGTACAATGGTTATTTACTTTGTAAGTTAATCAGCACTGCCCAGATGGTATTGGTTATTCTAACATTACAGTGACAATTACAAGCTTCAAAATTGTGTATATTTTTAATTCCTCCACACAGAGATAGAGTGAGAGAAATTCAGGTAATCCTGGTTAAAGACATTCTACATTAAGGGAGTTACAAATCACATATACAAGTCAGGTATCATGCTGTTGGTTTTTTAAGGGTCAATAAAGTGCAAACATCACCATCCCCTTTACCAAAACAGCAGTAGCAAAAGCTGCATTGAGGATCCCCCAATCAAGTTGACCAATTTCATATTATAGTAAAATTTGGGAAGACTTCACACTGCAGCAGCCAACACTAGTTAATTTATTCTTCTGGAATAGTTTATTATATGCATGAACATTACTAGTATAATAGTTTATTATATGTATCAACAATTACTAGTATACTAGAAAGTTCATCATGTGCAATTTTTAGAAAATCAGATTTTTGGAGTCTTTTTACCACTGATTCTCCTCCTGCCCCAAAATAGATAATGCTACCCACTAAATTCATTTTAATGCATACATGATTTAATACTAGCATGCTTATGGAAAATACAAAGCAATATATTGGGCTCAAATGTTACTTTTCAGGTATACTGTAACTGAATATATGTAATAGTTTCTGAACTGGATTTTGGTTAATTTCTGGTCAGTCTTGAATTGCTGCCCAAATGCTTATTAGGTTCAAGGAACTTATGTTGCTTGAAAGACAGGCCTCATCAATCATAGCTAATCAAACCCACTTAAGGTCACACTTACTTAAGCTCACAATTGTGTAGACTTAATTGAAATATTTCCATAAGCATTTAATTCATTACTATTTAGTTATAATAGTAATGTTATATAAATAGTGAAAATATGTTAACTTCAAAGATGACTCCAGATTTTCATCTTAGAGGCAATTGCCTCTGCTTTCTTTGAACAAGACCTGCAGATTTGAGTTTTATTCTGCCTCCTTCTCTGCAGAATGGTGCCATAAACAGAAGCAAGGACTGTGGTCAAACAACAACAGGGAGCACCCAAAGAAACAAAAGGCTTGGAATATCCATGAACTAAATTTAATTTCTGATTAACTATGAGAAATCCTATTTTTTTGCATTTTTAAAAATTAAAGGTGAGCTAGAATTTTAAAATTAAAAAAGGAAAATGATACAAATAGAAATAGATACGAGTATCAACCAAAGCAGTAGTGACCGGAATTGAGAACAGGAGAGCTGGTCCATGCTTTTCTGCATGATCATAACCAGCTGCTTGGGAGCTAATGGTATTCATAAGCCACAGTGAAAGCATCATGTAGTGTTATGATCTGGTTAGCAAAGTTCTGCTTTACTCAGAGTTTCTGAGGAATTAGCATTTTGGAGGTTACTTTGTTTTCTGATAAGTGATCTGTTGTCAGTTTTTCAAAACTATGTCCCTTCATTTTGAGATAGTAAGACATTATAAAAGAGTAAAATCTTTATAGGTAAAATGAGTTAGAATATACAGACGGATAGATAAGCAGACAGTGGTAGAACCAAGTTTATGCATATGTATATTATTAAACCAGAGTTTGAGCAGTTTTAAACCTAATTATCTGAGAGCCTAATCTAATTTCTGCAAATTTCATTAACTCTTAATATCACCAGCTATAATAAGATGAATGTCATATAATGGGTTCTTTTTAATTTTCCAGAGACATTGAAAATTAGAGCTAGAGACATCCTACTCATCAAGTTTGCCCATTGTACTGGGTAACCTAAAAGTCCATGTGGAAAAGGCAGGCCATTCATATTCATCACCTGGCTCCCAGTGGTTGGCCCCTTTCCTCCAGTGATCTTTTCTAATCCACCTTATCTCTTTTCTTTTAGGATCACATCCAAACATTTGCCATTATGGTAAACAATGCTATCTTAGAACTATAAATTGAAATAATCCAATTCTCAACCAATAGCTCCTATACGTCCATCTTTCTCTTTGGAAATCCAGTCCATTAACTTTTTTACTTATCTCTGAATCCCCTGCCAATAAATATGGCATCATACTTACGATGCATCATTTCATCATTGTAATCACTTTCTCCTTTGGGGTTTATCATATTCTCCTGGAAAAATAAACAAATAAATAAATGAACAAACAAACAAACCTTATTCATTGATGAATTCATCTGTCTCTCTATCCTTACACCAAAGCAACTGAACATTTAGGAGATTTCCCAACCAGGTAGGCTAGTATCACTCTATTTTTTTCCAATTTCAAAAGAACTCTAAATTCTTTTTTTTTTTTAATTTAAAACCATAATTTATTTAACATTTCATCAAATAAGATATAAAACACACATTGGCAAGAGATTATGGAAGGCTATATTTGACAATAGGGTAGAATATAATGTTTGCACTATCATATTGTGTTTGGAAATTTTCCTGAAGAAGTTGTAACAATCAAATAATTATTTTTTATTTTAAAATATTAAGGTATACAAACGTTGATGTTACATATATTGCCTTTGCACCATTCAAGTCATAGCTACAAATGTGCCCATCCCAACAGTGCATGCTGCACCCATTAAGTGTGAATTTACCCATCCCCTCCTCCCCCTCCCTTACACCCAATGAATGCTATCTGCATATGAAATGCCTCTCAAGTGTACTGCATAAATCCCAGATGCACAAGATTCAATAGTATATTCAAATGTTGTGCTTATTATTTTGAGGCATGCTTCAAAACTGTTTAATTAATTGGTCGTGATAACTAGAATCTATATAGAACTCAGGAAAATCCATAAGAAAAAAATCAAACAAGCCCATCAAAAAGTGAGGCAAACGACATGAAGAGAAACGTTTCAAAAAAAGATAGACTAATCTCCAAAAAACATAACATATGAAAAAATGCCCAAAAAATCTAATCATCATAGAAATGCAAATCAAAACCATGATGAGATATAATTTTACTTCATTGAGAATGGCTTATATCAGAAGGTCCCAAAACAACAAATGTTGGTATGGTTGTGGAGAGATAGGAACACTCATATACTGCTTGTGGGACTGCAAACTAGTACAACTTCTATGGAAAGCAATATGGAGATATCTTTTGATCCAGCAACTCCACTACTAGGTATCTATCCAAAGGAAACAAAGTCATCCTATAATAAAGATATCTGCACTCAAATGTTTATAGCAGCACAATTCATAATTGCAAAGATGTGGAAACAATCCACATGCCCATCAGTATATGAATGGTTCAATAAAATGTGGTATGTGTATACCATGGAGTACTACTCAGCCACAAAGAACAATGATGAACTAACACCTCTTGTACTATCCTGGATGGTGCTGGAGCCCTTCCTTCTAAGTGAAGTATCACGAGACTAAAAAGCAAACACCACCTGTGCTCACTATCAAATTAGTACTAAAGAACTCTAAATTCTGACCAGGCATCCTATGTTTTTCTATTCAACTTTCGCCTGTTCTCTATAGTTTGTATTTCAAACTTTCCTCACGTCTCTTTAAATTCCCAAGCTATTTACAAACTATTCCCAAATTTCCCAAAATATTTGACGGGTTGACAGTTGACCCTAACTCCTCCTCCAGAGAGAAAAATACTAGCTATATAAAAGAATTTTCCTGACTTCCTGCCTGAAGACCTATAAATTTACTGGTATCCAGAACAATCCTTTTTTTCTTAGAACAGAAGCAGCAATTCAATACTTTCATCTTTGCTTCAGATCCCATTCACTGCAACCTTTTATGGTACTTCACTATTAATTATTCTGCTTAACTTTCTGTCTCTTCTTGTCCCCTGATTCCTTCTCATTGGTTTTGGGTATGCTGAAGTATTGCACATTCTACTAAAAACACCTTCATCAACTCTTACTATGGGTACTGCACCTCTCTCTCTTCCTTTTGTAAGTACAATTTCTTGAAGGAATTATCTACTCTGGAAGAATCCACTTCCTTACTACCATTCATTTCTTAAACCACATTAATCTGTTTAACACAGCATCTACTTGACTAGTCTCATCAGGTTTGCTAAAGGCTTAATTGTTACAGTGAATGGTCACTTGTCAGCCCTTGTTTTAACTGAACTTATTTTAACTTTTTACACTATTGACTATTTCTTAAAATATTTTTCTAGTTTCTATGAAAATCCATTGACCTGATTTTTTTTCATACCTCTCCTTTCTAATCTTTCCCAGTCTTCTATGCAGGCTTCTTGCCCCTTAAACTTCCTTGTCTTTAAATATTGGTGTACCTAGGATTCTGCTTAGGAACTCGTTCTCTTCCATGGACTCAGATCCCACTGTTTAAGGAAGTCCTTCAATTTTAACCAAATTGCACTCATGCACAACCAATAGCTTACTCAAAATTTCTACTTGCATGACCACAGTACTTCAAAGTCAATATGACCAAAACTGAACTCATGGTCTTCCTTACTTCATCATCCTACTTTTCTCCCAATGAGTCACATTCTTGCCCTTTTTGAATCTTTACACTCCTTCACCATAGCTTTGATTTCCCAATTTTCTCTTGAATCTCTCTTTTCCCCCATTTCAGCAACCTTGGTTCAGAACCACTACACTCTCTCACATGGATGGCTGTTATAATCTACTAACTAGTATTTCCTCTTCCCTCTTGCCTCTACTTCTATCTCCTCCCTAGCCAAAATGTTGTTGCTGAAATGTGTATGTTGATTTCAGCACCTTAACTGGGGCTACTTTTTTTTTTATTATTAAGTCTAGATTTATAGCACCCTTCATGTCATGGTTAAATGTTGAATCACAATTATAAACATGTCATTTAAAATTTTTTGATGACTTTATAAATTTTCCTAGATCCTCATTCAATCTTTTGATAGTCAGATTTTTTTATTTTGTTAAATAAAGCTCATTGGGAAAAAATTATGGCATGAAGACCTAAGCATTAAGTACTTGATTTCATTTTTAATACTATTAATGATTAATCATAAGTGCAATCACAAGTAATATAAAAATAAAAATAAAATACAATATGCTTGTTTGTATAATTTTAGTTTTATTTTTGAAGATAAAATTCTTTCACTTTTTGCTATTGAGGGAAATTCCCTTTTGCCTTGATTTATGTCTGTGGATGGAAGGAGCCACAAGATAGGAATAATCGTGGAATCTTGACTCACCCCTATCCCTGAGAAATGACATGTCAATTTCCCCCTACTTTGAGGCATACACTTGACATCTTCGGGAAACAAATATTCTCTGCTTCTCTCTATATTGTAAATTTTACAAGGTCAGGCCCCCATGGGGAATGCCCACAGTAGTCCAGCCAAGCCTGTGACTGTGTGGGTAAGTCTAATTAATCCAGGTGATATGTTAGCCAGTCTACTTTGTGAGAAACCTAAGCTGATACTCCCTAGTATTTTATTAATAATTGCTAAATTCCTGACTACTGTGTCCGCCTTTCAGTTGCTCTGAGCACAAAATGGATAAGAAAGTGAAGCGTTCTTAGCCTTCTGAAACATTAAAATTCAGTTAGAAATTTTAGTTTCTATTATAAACAAATTCATTTCCTTCAGTATTAAATACCATCATAAGATGATTTTCTCACTTTCTTACTAACTTTTGGGATCACCAGTCAATACTCAATCAACACCTGATACCTAGGCTTCTTTTCCCTATTACCTTCCTAATATTCAAAAGAAAATAGTAATAATTTTTCAAACACATCATTGCCCAAGAGTTTGGAATAAAGGATTATAGGCCAATCCATGAAAACAACACTAGCATCATAGGCAGCAGCACAGAGGAGGCATAGAGGAAGAAGGCATAGAGGAGGCAGAGGGGGCTACAGGGAAGAGGTACTGTCTTAGTCATTTTTGTGTTGCTATAATAGAATACCTGAGACTGGGTAATTTATAAAGAAAGGAAATTTATTGCCTCACGGTTCTGGAGGCTGGGAAGTCCAAGATCAATGGTGCTCATCTTGTGAGGGCCTTCTTGTTGCATCATAACATGGTGGAAGGCATCACATGGCAGGAGGCGGGTGGGTGGTAAAACTCATCCTTTCCTCAGGAACCCACTGCCTTGGTAACTCACTCACTGCTGTGATAATGGCATTAATTCATTCATTCATGATGGCAGAACCCTCATGACCTAATCATCTCTTTGAAATTCTACCTCAACTCTGTTGTCTTGGAGATTAAATTTCCAACACATGAACTTTGGGAGACTCATTCAAACCGTATCAGGTACTATCGGGTCTGATTGTTGAAGAATGAATACAAATTTGTCAGGCAGCCAAACGGGAGGAGAAAATGCATTGGAGCTGCATGAAGCAGCTTGAACAAAATCATGAGAGGGTAACATGTGGTCAGGAAAGGAGTACTGGTGGGAGACTGGCTGAAGAATGAAGCGGGGTCAATAGCCAGGGGTCAATAGCCAGGGGTCAAATCACAAAGATGCCATGGAATGTCATGCAAAGTTTGTATTTGCCACAGATGGCTAAGGGGAAAGAGATATGGTGACCACACATGCTCAGTTGCCAGGGCACAACTTGGTTTTTTTCCCTGCTACTCTGCCTTTATTGATAACATAAACTTTTCCTTTCGAAAGTGTCCTGGTTTGGATGAAACATATGGTCCTACAAATGATAGAACCAGATGTCAATAGGAAGACAGTTTTTAGCCGTGGGGGAAATGGAAGTAGGTTCAGAGAGTTCCACAAGGCTTTATCCTAAGGTAAGAATTATGAATGGCAAAGCCCATCTCTTGGAATAGTGACATAAAGAGATTTCATAAAACCCTGTGGGTAGAGTGTAAAAGGTTTCTCATGCCTAACTCCCATGAATAACAAGGGAGATATTTTCAGTTAGAAACTGAAAACTACTTGCATCCTCTCCATATCCCACACTGCCCTGCAATTTCCTTACATCGTGACTTTTGGCTCCAACTGCATAGGAGACACCCTGTTGAAAAGTCTACTGAGTTAAACTGTACAGAAAAATATAATGGAAATGGAGCTGAAAATACATGAAGATTATGAAGCCAAAATTATATTTATTCATCTATTTTTAAACCATAGCTAATAATCAGGAAGCACATCAATTTATACCTTTTTCCTTTCCTTAAAGTTATGGCAATAATGAATAATAAAAAAGTAAAAATAAACTACAAAAAATAAAATATGGTCACACACTCTTCACCAATGGAATATAAACAGAAAACATTCAGTAGTTGCTTAGTAAGCAACTGGAAAATGAAGGAAAACATGCCTATGTATCACAGCATGTCAAAATTAGTTTTTATTCTAATTAAGTAGCAATAAAAACTTGGAAGTATTTCAATTTCTAAATGGACTTCCAGTAGCTACAAATTGGGGAGTTTAAATGGATCCATTTTATCTTAACAATCAGGAAAATGTAAATTAAAACAAGGTATCCTTTCCCCATCAGATCAGTGGAAATTAAAGTGCAACTATTTCTCCGAGATTGTAGGAACTGGTAAATTCACATGATGTTTCTGTTGAAGCAACTTGGATTCACTTTGGAAATATCTGGTAAAACCAAATCGGTGCACCATCTATTACCCAGCAATTCTATTTCTAGATCTTTACCTTGTAGAAACATTAAAAAATAAATGCACAAGGAGAAAGGTACAAGAGTGCTCATTGTAGCTATGTTGTAGTAGCAAACATTGGGCATAATTATTAACCAAAGTCCATACTTTATTCATATTTCCTTAGTTTTTACTTGATGTTCTTTTTCGATTCTGGAAACCCATGCCACATTGCATTTAGTTATCATGTCTCCTCAGATGCTCTTGGCTGTGACAGTTTCTCAGACTTTCCTTTTTTTGATGACTTTGACAGTTTTGAGGAGTACTGGTCAGGTATTTTGCAGAATGCCCCTCTCTTGGTATTTGTCTGATATTTTTCTCATGATTACACTTGAATTATGGGATTGGGGGAGGAAGACCACAAAGGTAATGTGCCAATTTCACAAAATCATATCAAGGATACATGCTGTCAACGTGGTTCATCACTGTTGATGTTAACCGTCATCACGTGGGTAAGGTTGGTATTTGTCAAGTTTTTCCATTGTAAAGTTACCCCTTTCCTTTCCATATAGTACTCTTTGGAAGGAAGTCACTATGCACCACGTGCTGCTCACACTTAAGAAGTAGGGAATTATGCTCCACCTCCTTGAGGGTGCAGAATTCTTTTGCATGGGAGATTTGTCGTTTGTCCATTTGTTTGTTTACCCAATCCTATTAACTTTTAAGCCATATTCCTTTGAATCATTTTATATAATGCATGTATATTAATATTGTAATTGTTTTCAAATAAAAGTATTTTAAAGATACCTAGATAATTTGCCTTAGTCTATTCAGGTTGCTATAACAAAGTGTCATAATATGAATAGCTTATAAACAACAAATTTATTTCTCACAGTCTGGAGACTGAAAGTCCAAGATCAAGACACTGGCAGATTCGTTGTCTGGTGAGGTCTCACTTCCTGGTTCGTAGATGGTGCCTTCTTGCTGTGTCCTTACATGGTAGAAGGGCAGAAGAGCTCCCTTGGTCCTGTTTTTTAAGGGCACTAATCTTATTCATGAAGACTCCACCCTCATGACCTAAGCACCTCCCCAGAGGCCCTACCTCCTAATACCATTGTTTTGGGGATTAAGGATTTCAATGGATGAATTTTGAAATGACACAAATTTTCAGACCATAGCATGATTCATTAACTAATTTAGGACTTAAGAAATTAGGAGCATACAAATTTATCAGAAAGCACCTATGAAGTTTGAAAATGTAACTAACAGCATTGTTATTAGTACCGTTAATAGTAATAGTAATGTGTTATTCTCATTTCAACTATAGAAAGCAGTTTACACAAATATTTAACATTATTCCCTGCTTAGAGAATGAGAAGTTTTCGTCTTTAGATCAAAGATGAAGCAAATAGAAAGATGTTCTATGGTGTGCAGTTTCAGAATTTCTTTAGTTCCCTAGCTTCCTGGCAAGTTGCAGACTGTCAGCCTTCATCTGCAAAATCTTAAACCCCTTGTAGTGTACTTTGAAATGCTATGCATGTGTCATGCTTTTCCCATGTATGATTGGAAATTTTTCCTGGGACAGATCTTTTTAAGTACCTCCCTTGAGAATTTCTGGGCATGATTATTAAACTTTCCTCCCTACAAAGATAACTTAAAGGTGAATCTTTGACACTCTAAATCAGGAAACTATTAATAACAATTATCATGCAAAATTATCTCACCATTTTTGCCCTTTTATGTACAATATTAATGAATATTTCTTTACTCTGTAATTTTTCCAGATATTTCAGTCAGCCTGTTAGCAGTCGTTGTCAGCTTTTGTGGCCTGGCCTTGCTGGTTGTCTCACTTTTTGTCTTCTGGAAGTTGTGCTGGCCATGCTGGAAAAGCAAACCTGTGACTTCCAACATTAGTACCCTGCCACAGAGTGTTTCCAGTGCTCCTACTGAAGTTTTTGAGACTGAAGAGAAAAAAGAAGTTAAGGAAAATGAAAAGCCAGCCGTAAAAGCTATTGAGCCTGCAATAAAAATCAGCCACACTTCCCCTGATATCCCAGCAGAAGTCCAAACTGCTTTAAAAGAACATTTAATTAAACATGCACGTGTGCAAAGACAAATTACTGAGCCTACGTCTTCATCACGGTAAGAAAAGAGCCAATATGTAAAGCTATTTGTGTGTGTGCGTGTGTGTGTGTGTGTGAATTCATAAGAGAGAAAAACTTAGGTGGGAGGGAAAAAAGAAAAGAGAGACAGGAGAAATGGGAAAGACATAAGAAATAGATAATTGAATAAAAAGGGAAAGGGTAGGACAGAGTAAGTAGGGGTGGAAAGAGGGAAACTGAGGACAAAGAAGCCAACCAGGAAGCTGTACCATGAAAGGGGCTTAGAATTTGTGGTCTCAGTAAAATCATATAACTACAGATTATTGTTTAAATATCATTGATTGATAGCTGCTACTTGTAATCCTTCAATTCAGTTTAGTTCGATTAATAAATATTGAGAAAAAAGCCATTTGAAATGTATATCATGGAGGCACAAAACAAAGAATCATCTAGAATTTCACAGTCACAACTCACAGAGACTAATGTTTAGTCTACAATTATTTAGCATTTATACCATAAACATGAAACTGCTGCAAAATTTCATTGTTTATGTGAGCTCATACAGGCCAAACTCTTATACTGGACAGAGTACGGTAAGTTCCACAAGAAGTCTAGTATCATGAGCATACCAAGGAGTGTGCACACAAGAGAGAAAGATCTCCTTAAGGAAATACATTTTAACCTAGCCTGGGAAAATCAGCAAAAGTTTATTTGAATGAAACTAATTTGCCACGGTGAATTCATGTAGTATTAACTGAAATCTTGTGAAGAGGCATTTTTTTTTTTCTGCTACGTATAGTCATCAATTCTTAAAACAAATGACATAATAGTACCAGTTTTTCTCTGGTTTCTAGAAGTAGCAACTAGTTCTGATCTAGTGCAGGGTAAAATTGATGGTCTCTTATTGGGAGGTAACTGCTGTTTCCTGCTAACTGATTTACCTCCTAATCTTACCTTCCTACCTCTTTAAACCTAAGGTGCATCCATGCTTTGCCATGCTTTCTATCATAATGTACTTTCGTGAGTTTAGAAATCTACCAAATTGAAAAACTAGGCCATGTTGTCTACTAATCTTTTGTGTAAATGAAAAAGGATTGTATCTATAAATAAATCCACTTCTTTCTGAAAAATATTCCAGAGAGATAAGTAAGAATAATTGTTACCTTTGAGATAAGGAACCTTGGGATGAGGAGGATGGATGAAGTGCCTTTTCCATGTTACACTTTTCTGTGCTACTTAAATTTTATAACCAAGGAGTGCTTAATATTTAGTTTTTATTTTGACAAGTTTTCCTGAGCAGTGGCATTTAACGTCATTTTAAAATTCTTATTCATGAGTTTTATGTAATGTAACCAAAAAAAAAGTTCACTATAATTTTTTATTTTTTGTAGATATTTAACTATTAAACTTAATTATCCACTGTACTACTTTTTTTATATGTTTTAGAAATGGTAAAAGAAAATGCCTTTGGAGGCAACTTGCTTTTTTCCAAAACATTGGTTCCAGTATATTTATAGAGATAACTGCTTTAGGGGGAATTATCTCATGTGGCTACTTAAGTATCACTACTACCATCCCTGAAAACTCTGGCCAAATATAATTTTTAATATCCACAAAGCCTTAGGATACTCAGAAATTTCAGGGTAAAAAAAATTCAATTAATCTGCAAAACATTTTTAAAATACTAACAATAGCTATGACTATATATCAGCTTAGCATTCAGAATTATTCAATTCTTTTAGCTGATAAGTACAAACTACTTATCAGGACATTCAATTAATGAAAACAAATAGAGGTAATCTACGTTTTTGGAAACCTCAGGAAAAAAAAATACTATCTCCAAAACATTATCTGTTGAATATAAAGAAATCACTTATCTGATTATCCCTAGCTGGGGGAAGGTAAAAGAATAAATACTGAAAACACATGTGTGACACTTGGTTTTACTAGCCATGGATTTCTCAGGAATTATGTGAAATTGAATAAATCAGAAAAACTTTTTTCCTCAATCTTAAAAAACACAAACATTAGGTTATATATATTTGATATTTTTTAAAAGAAAAACTACAATACAAATTCATCATTTTGCTAGAATGTTAATATCATTTCACCTGCCTCTTTGAATTTCCTTATTTATATGGTTGGTTGCAGAGTGAAGAAACGATTTTTGAGCTCTTGCAATTTGGTCCCTATGTCGAGGCTCCCTTCCTGCTAATCCTTCACCAACATGCATGAAGTGTTATTAGGTATCCTCATTACTTGTGAGTTAACTGAGGCCCAGAGAGATTTAAACATTTTTCTGAAGTCATGCATCTGGGAAGAGTGAGAATTCAAATTTGCCTAGATTGGGGGAACACATTTTAAAGCCAAGGGGATACAGTTTTTCTGCATTTAAAGGTGGTGGTCACAAAGTCTGCTAAGGACAGGTAGTTTGGAGATTGCAGAATAAGAGCATCTTCCTGCTCCTTCTGCTCAGTTAGAATCTGGAATTGTTTGTGGTTATCAAGAATGACTAGAGTCATGATTTTAATCTCTTTGGCCTAGGGATGAATTTCTCACAAAAAATTTGATTATTTCTAGTTCTCAAAAACCCTTATCTACATTGATTACTTCATCATGCTAGAAATTACCTTTATAGAGAGAGGAAGAAGAAAGTGCTGAATTCATTATGCAGTCCACTTGGACACAGAGATTAAGCATACATTAATATAAATCAATTATTCTGCTCAGTGTCAAGTTTGCACTGAGATGTAGCAAATTCAAACCTACATGTACACACATGCACAGACACACACACACATGCACAAAATGAACTTAACTTTAGTACTTGGTTTCCTCACCTTATTAGGATGTCCCTGCTCCAGTCTGCTGTTGGGACTCCCTTTTACTTGGCTCCAACAGTAGATGGTAAACAATATCATACCCTTTCAAGTTTTATTTGTCTGGAAATTGAAAAATATCCTGATGAGTCTAAAAGTTAGCAGCATTGCTGGAAACCACCATATTTCCCAAGTTCTCAACTCCTTATTCAAATACCTGGACACTTTGCCCTGTCAGCCTGCCAGCCAAAAATTGACCCAGCTGGCATTTGTGTATGTATTTCTTCACTACTGATATTCTTCTAGCATCCATCGTGATTGATTATTTATTCATCCAATGATCTTATTCAATATGTGTTTAGTCCTGGGCAGTCATTGTAATCTGCTCACTCTCTCCATGCTGAAAACTCTAAGGACCTGTAAAGAAATTTACAATATAATATGGAGCTAAGACATGTAATACCAACTTCAATGTAAGGAATTATAAGTGCCAACTGTGTGGTGGAGAATGTGGAATTCAGAGCATAGAGAAATTATTTCTAGCTAAGGTGTGGAGAAGGGCCATTAAACTGAGGCTAAAGGAAACCAGAAATTGACATACATGGCAATCAGAAGAGGATGTGCATCCCAGGTTGAAACATTTTATGTGAAACGTCATAAAACAGGAAGTCTCACTAAGCAGACAGCAGGTAAGCTACCTTGATCAGAAAATAGAGATGAGTGAAGGAATAATGGAAGATAAAATCAGCTGGAATTAAAGTACAGGGAGACCTTGAAATCATGCCAAGATGTTCTATGTCTCTCATGTCAAAAAATCTTTGCAGCGGAAGAGTCCTGTGGATAAGAGTTATGTTTCAGGACAATTAATTTGACAACAGTTTATAGGGCAAGCTGTAGTGGAAGACATCTATTTTGAACCTAATATAGTAGTTCAGGCATAAAAAAATCAGGAAATAGCAAACAACAACAACAAAGACAGAAACCTAAGAAAAGCTGTAAAGGAAAAATTGAAGATTTCTTATAAAAATAAAAAATAAGTGGCACTTCAGTCGTTCCATGTCTAGTCCAAACCTTTTAAAAGTCTGACATTCAAGGTTGGTATAAAATCTGATTATACCAAGCTATCATTGTAGCATTTTGGTTCCATACACCCCCACTCAACACCCCCACTCGTATAGCTGTCTGCTGCTTTCTTAGGCAGAAAATCTGCTGCATTCACCTCTGTATTGCTTTTTGGTGCCCAGACAAAAGCACTTTATTTAGGAACTCAGGGTACACTTGTTGAACAAAGAAAAATCAATAAGTGAATTCAAGGACCTCTTCTTGTCTATCCAAATAGAACTTCCATGGCTGCCTATTAGAAGGATGCTTAGTCTTTTTATCATCCTCCTGAAGACCTTGGCTCTCTTTGCCTCTGTGCTTTTGTTCATGCTGCTTCCCTTGTCTGGAATGATGACCTCTTTTTTACCTACTATAAGATCTTTAAGGAAAATGCATCTGAGATTCTACTTTCTCTGCCCAATTATAAGCTATTATTTTTTGTTATTTAAAGCTGTAGTTACAATCTAACAATTATTTTGTGTCAACATAGAGCTCTAGTTGTTTACCAAACTATTAATAGATTCTCACTTCTCAGAGAACAAGGGCGTGTAACCTGATTTTATGCCTTCCTAACTTCCCGCACTAGGTGCATACCATCAAGTGAATGCTTTGATTGATGGATCAACTCTCCACTTAATTTTGCTCTTTCAAAGACATCATCAGGTGGTGAGATAACACTGTTATTAGAAGAATTGGCATACTCATAGGGAGACATAGGAGAACCAGTTTTCAGTGCATTCATTAATGGTATAATGATGAGGTGAATAGTCAGTGGCAAAATAATTTGTGAAGGATGAGAAATTATGTAGGTTTGCCACTGTCAGAGCTAATTCTAAATTCTACCGAAAATAATTGGGAAACATAAGGGCAGATCCAATTGAACATGAAACAAGAGCAGGAAAATGTACATGAGAAGCAATCATGGACTCTTATGTGCTAATGAATTTAAATATTTATAATTAGCTGTGATTAGAAAAGTAATTCTTAAAATTATTACACACACTGTCCAAAAGAATGCTAATGTACATTGTTATAAGGAAAATGAAGAATTTTGTAAAAATACATAAAATGGGATTGCTCACTTTTCTATACTGTCAGAGATTTTTCAAAAATTAAATTACTCCCAAAAGATAGCAAAAATTAAAATTATCCATTCCAGAACACTGTACTGAATGGAAAACAAGATGTTACACAAAGGGAGAATTTAAAAGATGTATAGCTGCCTGGGATATCAAGAAGCAAGGCTTTCCCAGAAAAGTGGAAACACTTATTTTAAGAAGATCTATCTCCTTGAAGTAAAAGTTCATAAAACATGCTTTGCAGGCCGGGAGCAGTGGCTCACGCCTGTAATCCTAGCACTCTGAGAGGCCGAGGCGGGCAGATTGTTTGAGCTCAGGAGTTCAAGACCAGCCTGAGCAAGAGTGAGACCCCATCTCTACTAAAAACAGAAAGAAATTATATGGACAGCTAAAAATATATAGAGAAAAAATTAGCTGGGTGTGGTGGCACGTGCCTGTAGTCCCAGCTACTCGGGAGGCTGAGGCAGGAAGATTGCTTGAGCCCAGGAGTTTGAGGTTACTGTGAGCTAGGCTGACACCACAGCACTCTAGCCTGGGCAACAGAGTGAGACTCTGTCTCAGAAAAAAAAAACAAAAAACAAAAAAACATGCTTTGCAGGAAATTGAGGTAGTTAAATAATCTCCTTTATTGAAGATATGGATTTAGCATATACACTTTTCTGAAAGAGGATGACTCTTTGAACCAAAGACAGAGACAAAATCTTACAAAATAGATTCAAACTTGAAGACTTTGTTTTCTGGCACGTTTAAATATTATCTTTTCTATACAAGCACTAATTATAAATGAATTGTGTCCTTCTTCTTTATAATACAAATAATGCTTGGGAAGTTTGATTTTATTAGTCACAGGAATCTGAGGGCAAATTATTTTCGTACAAACTCCAGCGGGCATTTCTTTAGTCCCAGCATATGTTTATGATGAAAGAGATGATAATACTTAGTCTCTGCCATTGTGAAGGCCACAATCCAGTTAAAGGGCTGGAGAGTGGGGGACAGATCTGAAAACAGGTAATTTCAATATACTATTTGCAATATGCTCAAGGAGACGTGGCGGCACAGAAGAAGGGTCATCCAAGGTGGTAGCGAACTCAATTGGAGGTCTATGACTATTTTTCTCTGAAACCTAGCTGAGCTCACCAGGAGCCGGGCACATGATAGTCAGAAACATATTCCAAAGTAAAGGAGGCCTGAAATGGCACACTGAGCATAGAAATTCAGAGCTAGAATACATAAGACCTTCTAGGGATGTAGTAATACTAAAAAATAAGTTCTTGGATTTATTATTTTGACCAGTTGCTATTGAGATTTTTTTTTTTTAATATTTAAGGCTTCATTCTACGCTTGTGTAATATAAAATGTTGTGTTCTCGGAACTTTATGGATCAAAAACTATGGAGATATATTTTCAACCCAATTACTTCATATGCATTCCTTTAAATATATGCCACATCAAAAGCAATTGCTTATCATGTCTTGTTAAGGCAAGTATTTTCAGAATAACTGAATATTTATTTCATTAATTTCATTATCCTTGTAAACCCCAACTCAGACAAGCCTTCCAACTCACCTGAACCTCCAATGCATTAATTCTGTCACCATTTCATAGCCCCGAATTCCTTGACTATTCTTTGGTACTATTTTTCCCTCTTCACTAAGTTTTATTTCCATGGCCGGTCATTAGAGGCAGTCTCTTGCATACATCCCCAATTCCCTTGTTGCTCTCTACTTTCTTATTTGCAAGACAAACCCACAGCCCTGGTTAAATTCAACTCTCTGTCATCTCTACACCTGCACATGGGCAAGTGACTGGCTGGTGAGGGACTCCATGCTGCCGGGGGCTCTCTGCAGGGTCCTGAGCAGTGCGGGGCATCACATGGCGAGGCTAGCTCCGGTCTCTCTTCCTTTTCTTGTATAATAAATTAATACATTTAAATCCATGAGGGGATTAATCCATTCATTAGAGCAAAACCGTCATGATCCAATTCCCTTTAAAAAGCGCTCCCCTCAATATTGCCACATTGAGAATAAGTTTCAACATGAGTTTTGGAGGGGACATTCAAACCACAGCAACTACTTTACACTTTCTTATCTTTCTTTAGACTTCCATCGCCTTCTTCCTCATTCTCAGCTTTCATTAATGACCTTACTTCCCATTTTACTATGAAAATTGAAGCAAAGAGTAGAAACTTCCTATAAACTCCCACCACATTATCAACCCTCTTAACAGCATGTGCCCTATATATTCACCTTCCTGATTGGTATTAGATTAACTATCAATGCTTCTATCGAAAGCCAATCCCTCCACTTGTCTACTCTACTAGTTTTCATTTAGTCTCATGACACCTTTAAGAATGCTCCTCTTTGATTCTTACATTATTAATTCTCCCTCTCTATTTGATCAGTACCCTCAGCATAAGAGCATACTATTATTACTTCTATCTTAAAAGAACCTGGAAAAGTAGGAGATGTTGATCAAAGAGAGGCACGGATGAAATTGAGGTTGTGGAGAGTTTTCAGTTAATGATAATGACAAACTCTGACTATGCTCAGGATAGTGACTGAGGTTAATAGAGAACATCATTGGAGGAGAGGGGTTCATGGAACCTAGAGGCCAAGTGGTTGGATGAAACACATACGTTGCTAGGAATTAGAACAGAAACATTGCCAAAGAGAGTGTTAATGGACCAGAAGACTAAGATAATGAAGACTTTGTGATTTGGGCATCAGTACATGGCTAACAGTAAGTGGCATTGGAATATGATTTGTTGACTTGAGCTTCACAGCTGGGAGTGGTGGTTTAAGGGAGAATGGTCTGAAGTGGTGATGAGGAACAAGAAGAATGGACAACTGCTCCACCCCCAGCCCAGTGGAATAAGGGATCTGGGGGAAATGACAGCTACCACGCGAGAAGGCCACAGAGGAAGTCATGTCCTTGGGGAAGAACCAGGTTTCCACAGAACAATAAGGAGAGATCACTCAGAAAAGAGATTAAGGCTGCAGAGATTAATGAATTATTTTTAAAATTTTATTGTGGCATTTTATACAACTTAGTTTGCCTTTCTATATATATACATATATATGTGTGTATATATACATATAGTCTTTGCATGATATATGCTCAGATATGTCATGAATGAATAACTCTTGTCCTTGTTTCCAATTGAATGGAAGAATATAAGAAACAAGTAAAGAATAAAAAAATGTGTTTAACAGAAATTTGCTTTAGTCTTACTATTTGAGCCTCCTTAACTATGAAATGGGGCTATAACTTAACATATGGTGACAGTCTCTGATGCATATTTCAATATTAAAAGAGAAGAGATGAATTTCTTTTAGACATATTTAATAACTAAATAGAGTACTGCTAAAGACATTTTTGCTTTTCCTCTCTGATTTCTCATGCAGTGTCTAAGGTTAACTTAATAGACGGTAAAGACATTGCAGATTAGAGTAGGAGCATATAGGTTTCCCACTTTTGGAAAAGAGAACTGCTGGGTGCTGAGAAATGAGTTAGTCCGAGGGCCTCTTTAGTCCAGGGCGGTGGTCCAGGACGCGCTGACACAGGAATAACTTTGTGCATCTCTGTATCACCAGACAGGAAGCCGGGATTGAGCTTGTCAAAACTAGAGAGTTCATTATGGCATTTGCACTTGGGCTTCTTGTGTCTTGAATTCTAATGATAATAACTAATGGAAAGTTATAGTTTTCAAAGTCATATGTAATATCTCCTTCGATCTCAAAAACTGTTGAGAGGACTGTTTTCTAGACGAGGAAAATAAAGCTGGAACAATTTAAAGTTGCCCTCACTCTGTAGGGAAGCTGGGACCAAACTGCAGTCTGATTCCAGTGCAGCCTTTTTGCTACCTCATCTCCACGTAAAAATTTTCAAACCCTATCTTTTGAGAGGTGGGAAAAAATGGGCTCATTTTCTCCTGAGTTTCCAGGACTCTACCCACATGTCAACTCGAGCAGCTCTGTCTGTACATGTTCAACTCTGGCCTCAAATTTGGTTGGGAGAAAAGGATCTATTGGTAGTAAATATTTGAAAATCACTGTATAGATACATTATATGACTTGGTCACCAAGTAATATTGACTCTATCTAGTTCGGTGTTCCAGGAAAGGTGGGGAAAGCTTTTTCTCCTCTGCGAGAGTAGTTGGGTGGTGCCCTCCCAGGTTTGAAGGATAAGAATGGGATTAGTGACAGTCAAATGACTTCCACTGTGATTGGTTGGGTATTTGTGTGAGACTATATAGCCACTAATCACTGTCATTCCAAAAGCTGAGAAAAAAAGCAAGAAGAAAAAGAAGATCTGTGTTGTCATGGCAATAGTTTAACATTGTAATAATTAAAGCTTTTCTTAACTGACTAAACTGTGACTTAGAATATGCACTATTTACCCTATAATTAGGACACTGGCTTACTAGAACAAAAACGTTACTACTCTGAGTGCTGTTAAGGGGCTTTACAGCCACATGAATTATATTCACAGGCATAAAGAAGAAATTATTTATTTGGGGGAAGGATAGAAGTTTTATTATATTGGAAAGCATATGTGAGTGTGAAATTATAGAATAAATCTATAAAAAATAAGGAATTAAGTGCTTAGGGATTTTTCTCACAGAAATCAAAGGCTTGTTGCATAAGTGAAAGTGATTTTAGTAAGAATATGAGATTAGTCAATAAAATACTCCAAATATCTTAGGAACATTGACTATAAAAACTTGATTATATTAGACTCCTTTAATATATTATAACATATACCACCTGTGTTCCTTTTTTTATTCTTTTTTATTTTCATAAATTCTCTCTGACCTTTCCTGACCCTAATTTAAGCTCCTGCTCCTTTATATTTAGGGTAGATTCAGGGTCAAAATACATCTCGTATCACGCTTACTACATTAAAATGGGATAGTTTTGAAGAAACAGATCACTTCAAGATATGATAGCAAAGATTTTTACATATACACTCACTTAGATAAAGAAACTAAAATATTGGGCCCTAAATTCAGTACAGTTTTAATTAGGAGCTAATCCCCTCACCCAAGACAAAGTAGTCCTAATATGTTTTTATATATAGAAATATTTTTTCAATTATAGTCAAATTTTAACGTAATCAGTCATGTTTGAATATATGATATAACATAAATTGCCTTACAAATTTTACTTGGATACTTACTGTTTTCAAAATATATGTTATTTCTTAGAAAATGTACAATAAATATAGACTTGATAAGAATTTTGTACACAATGTCTGATCATAGTTTTATTTAGAAATTAAACATCCTCCTTCCCTTTCAATTCTTGGTAACTAGTCAAAGAAGTTAAAAATCTCTCTAAAACCATATCTCGAGCTATTTCAACCAAGTAAATGTTGGATCTTAGTATATTACATAATTATATGTAATGTTTAAGTGGAAAAAGTTATATAAAAACAAATATAAATGTTTTAATATTTTTACATGGTTACTTAGTAGAATGATTAATTTTTAAGTAATTTAATCAAGCAGGATAACCGTGATTATGACAATGTAGTATAGTAATCAAGTGTGTGGCCACGAGGCCCAGACTCCCTCAAAGTTTAATTTTAGCCCTCCCTAGCTGTGTGACTTTGAATAAGTTACTCACCTCTCTGTGCCTCCGTGTCCTCATTTGTAAAATAGGGGACATAATAATAGGTACCTCATAAGGTTACATGAGACTCAAATGAGTCAATAAAGAATTTACACATGTATCTGCCACAGTATAAGCACTCATTATATTAGCTGTTAAAACTGGCAAAATTGAAGAGCAATGGCACTCTAATTTTTTATTGTGAAAATGTTATAGTGTATGTATGTTTATTTTTTCCCTGCCTTTCATTAATTTTTATTTCATTCCAAATTGTCATGGATATTATTTTTTCCCATTTAATTCTTAATATTCTTTCACACTAATCTGATACTGGAGTATCATTTTTCCTAAGCCTTCTCTTTTCACCCATATAATTCTCTGTGACGGCACACACAAGCCTCTCATTCCAGTGGTGAAGCTAAGCAGAGTGTTAAGAAAGAGATCTTTCAAGAATGCTGCAGTGTATGTTCACCTGTGGCACTGGTCCACCACTTACCAGTCTCAATTTTATCTTAATTTGCAATATATGTACTGAACTATAGTTTCTTTAAATTTTTTTTTTGATAAATCTGGGAATACTACAGTAGTACCAGGCAGAGTTGCTGATACTCTCACTGCTCATTTTGGTCTTCCTTATCTGTATAAAGGGCAACTACAGAAAGAGGTTGAATTCATTTCAATATAGCCCTAGGCATTTTTGTGGTGGTGTTCTAATTATTGTTCACTATTTTAGTTCAATTATGGAAAATAAGCTAATTAAATATAAGAGAATGCATTTAGCAACACCTCAGATTATAATTCGAATTTTAATAAATACAATTTTATTAATACATATAACCATAATACTTTATCATGAAGATTTAGACCATAAAATTATCAAAGAACCATAGAATGAGGGAGAATGACAGAAATTTAGGGTTGGAAAACACTTAACGCTTTCTGCCTCAGGTGAGTTGGTAGACTTGAGGCGGAAATCTTTCTCTTCAACATCTAACCTTTGTTTTACAGTTCTAGTTTGGGACAGTTCACTACTTCACCATATTGGATAGATCCTAGATATTTTTAAATATTCTCTTATATTAAGCTAAAGTCTACCTCCTGTAACTTCTATAAATTCTTATTCTGTCATGACAGTCCTTCAGGCATTAGAAGACAGCTAGCCTTAACCCATCTTTGCCCTTTGACCCTTTCTTGGTTCAACATCCTCAGCTCCTGTAACTGTTTCTCAAATGATATTGTGCCTGGCAGTCTCACCTCTAGATGGTCACTATTTTTTTTATTCTTCTTTAAGAATCAGATTTCATGTGTGCATCAATAAATAAAATGTTAATTAAGCAATGTCCTCCATACTACTTACTGCTATAATGGGTGTAGATCGGCTGTAATAGACAACAGACGTCCGTGAAGGATTTTGAAGTGCCGTGCAAGGGTGCTGACTAGATGGTCAATGTAAGAGAGGGCTGGAAGAAGGAAAGACAGCTGAAGTCACCTACAGAAAGCGAAGTATACAGTGATAAGGGTCTGGACTGAGTAGCAATGGAAATGGAGCAGAATGAATAATTATATGAGATATTTCAGAAGAAACAGCAACAGGATTTAGAAAACTAAGTAAATCCCATGGATAAAGGGAAAGTGATTCAAAGCATACTGCATGTTTCCAAGCATGAGTGACTGGTAAAAATGTTAGTGCTATTATCAGAGATTGAGAGAGAGAACTGGATGGAGAGAGCAAAGGGGAGAAAAGGATGAATTTGTTTGAGTTTGAGGTGAAATTAGGATACCAGTTTAGAAGACTTCCTTGCAGATTTAGAGACATGGAACTAGAAGTTTAGATAGCTGTGACTTACTTGAGGAACCATCAGATTCAAGAAAAGAATTATGGTCCAAGAACAGATGATTAGTCTGATGGGCAGACTGAGGAGAGACAGAACAAAAGACCTGGGACTGAGCCTTGAGAGGACATATAGGTTGGCACAGTTCATGTCAGAAAACATGGAGGAAATCTGAGAGACACAGATCTTAACGCAAACCACATTAAGAAGATATTAGTAAGCTTATATATTTAATATTCTGGAAATGTTGGCTAGATGCATAATAACAATGACTATAGAAAATTCAGTTTGAATTTTAAAAACTCTTTTATGTTGGCCCCAAATTCTAAAATTCTACAATTTTTTTTTTTTAGCCTTAGAGTTTTTGAAGCCCACTCCATGTTGAAAAAAGGAAAATGTAAAATCATTTTGGCTGTCACAACTATATATTCTTTTTAAAAGTAAATATTCATTTAGTTATCTTAATCATTAGAAATAGTTAACACATTGTAAGAATATGTGGACTTACAATTTTTGTCTTAATACTGTTGTCACTAAAACATGAAATTCCTGAGGCCCAAATAGCTCATGAAAAGAAGCCAGCCACTATGATCTTGTCTGTATTGCTTACATCTAGATATATCCAGATATAGCCAGATGATAGCATTCATATTTTTGGTGGAATATTGAGCTTTGTTGATAATCATGTTTCTCTATAATTGTCTTTAATTGTGTGCTAATGATTGCAAATACAAAGTTCCAGAAGCTCATAAAAATGTGCATTCGTGTTTCAGGTGTTTCTAGAATTTTAAGAGATTTTTTCTTTGAATATTACATTTCTTTTTTTAAAAGAAGCTCTTTGATTGTGTGCGTGTGTGTGTGTGTGTGTGTGTGTGTATCTAGCCATATAGGTATAGATATAGATATCTTTTCATTATCCTGGGGAGATGAGAGAGTTTAATGCCACTGTATTACATTGTCATCAAAATGATCCCCCAAAATGATTTTGTGTGTATGTGTATGTGTATGTGTACAGCCACAATTCCTTCAGGAGACACCTACCAAGGCAAATGCAGGTTTCCAGTGTTGACTTTAGCATGGGCACAGAACCTGTTTTACAAAGAGGAGAAACAACAACCAGCATTGGGAGAATAAAACCGGAGCTCTACAAACAGAAATCGGTTGACTCCGAGGACAACGGTAAAGAAGACGTCAAAACCTGTGGGAAACTTAACTTTACCCTCCAGTATGATTATGAAAATGAACTTCTAGTTGTTAAAATAATCAAAGCCTTAGATCTCCCTGCTAAAGACTTCACAGGAACTTCTGACCCTTATGTGAAGATGTATCTTCTTCCAGATAGGAAAAAGAAATTTCAGACACGTGTGCACAGAAAGACCTTAAATCCTCTATTTGATGAAACTTTTCAATTTCCTGTAGTGTACGATCAGCTATGCAACCGAAAGCTACATTTCAGTGTGTATGATTTTGACAGATTTTCTAGACATGACATGATTGGGGAAGTGATTCTTGATAATTTGTTTGAAGTCTCTGATCTCTCCAGGGAAGCCACAGTATGGAAAGATATTCATTGTGCTACCACAGTAAGTAATAATTCCACCAATATATTGTTTTTTATTTGACCTACAAAGATATATAAGACCAGTTATTGCCCAGATTATTGGAATAAATTTTACAGTAATGGAATTTATGTCCCAGGATCTTGCAAAGGTAGGATTTAATTACATAGTAATAATAATTTGGGGGCCTAACACCATACAGATAACTTCAGTGATTGTGTAAATAAAAACTAGCTCTTGTAAGTTACCAAAAAGAGTAGGCCTTGTCTCCTGTGAAATATTTATCTGTAACTTATCCCCAATACCCAATTTCCTCATAGTTAATATTGACTTTCGTTATTTAGGATGATTTTGTTCCTCAGATCAAACTTAAAATATACTTTGATGTTAGTTGGAAAAGTCCTTAATTTGATCTGTAACAGTCCATTACTTTAGAAGCTTTCGTGGAATACATACAATTACATTGTATGAAATGCTGAATGATCAAGAAGTGATTATTATATTAGAACTTTTATTTTTCATTACAAAATGCTTTTTCTGATCATAAAATATTACCAACATTAGTACTGAAAATTCAGAAAACAGAGTACAAACACATAGCATAAAATTAAAATAATCTACAATGGTACCAATTGGTATAGTATTTTAGCATACTGTTTTCCATTTTCTTGCTATGCATGTTTTTAAATAATTAAGATCATACTAAGTTTAAAAGTTTCACACTGATTTTTTTTATGCTGTATTTGTTTTAGTACATGAAGTTTAGATACACGATCCGTTTACCTCACTATTTTCTTATCGTTAAATGTTTAAATTAGGCATGAATTTTTTTACACTAAAAATTGTTGTGTTCTTTTTTCCAAAATCTATTTTTTTATTCAAGACTATTTGTCCAAGATAGATTTATAGAAGTGGAATTAGAGAACTGATCTCTTAAATTAGATTTCTAAATTGTTTTGGCTTCTTAGTTTTTAAATGGATTTAATTTTTTCCCCATCAGGTTGTCTTTATGTATTACCATCTTTTGCTTGCATTTTTTCAAAAATTTTAAGCTTAAAATGTTTAAGTTTTGAATAGAGACAGAGGATTATTTTAAAAAATAAGAAAACTATTTTTTTACTCAAAAGAGCTCTTTTCGTATTTTTTTTTTTTGTTATCAGTGTTTTACTAATTATTATACAGTCAATATTTGGAGTGATTATATTTTCATTATAAATTGTGTGTTTTTTTTAATTTCAGAATATTAGGGGGGTACAAATATTTAGGTTACATATGTGGATTATGTTGTGTCATCACAACATTGTCAGTTGTTGAATTTTTATTTCATGGTCCCCATTGCGATATCTATTAGGATATCTATTAGAGAACAAAGAAGGAATTATGACACTGGATATATTTCAGAGGCACATTGGGGATCTTCTGATTTCACATGATTTTCACTATATTGTTGATATTTCTATAGGGAAACAGGGTAAGAGTGATATTTATTGTTTTGAAAAATGTGACACCTTCTAGAATTCTACAAATACAGCTAGTAATTAATTGTTAGGTTATTTCTTTCGAGTCTTCAATCTTACTATTTTTTTTATTCATTCAACAAATATTAACTAGGTACACTCTTTGTGCTTGGCATGCTCAAGTACCAGACTTGCAACAAACATATTACTATTAATAACACCAGGTTCTGAATGCGCCACCAGTCAGCAAAACAGGAATGACAGCAGTAATAAAAAAAAATTGTTTTGAAGCATATTCTGTTCATGTATTCAGGCTCAGAGGTAAATAATCTGCAAATAGTCTAAAGATTAGTATAATTTTCTAGGAGATTGGCAGTGAATTGCTTTTTACATTCTTAAGCTTTTGTATTACTAACTGATCCTTAGAAAAAGAGTAGGAATTCTTTGTGGAAACTTCCGTTTTTGATTGTTAATAATACATAGTCACTTTTTGGTAAATATTAATAAATACTCCAATTTATTTTCAACTCTCCCATATGCCTAGTGTATTAATTTCTTATTTCTGCTGTAAAAATTACCACAAATTTAGTGTCCTAACACAAATATTTTGTAGTTCAGTTAGAAGTCCAATGTGGGTCTTACGAAACTAAATAAAATCAAGGTGTTGGCAGGGCTGCATTCCTTTCTAGAAGTTCTTGGGAGATCTATTTTCTTGTCTTTTCCAAATTCTAGAGGCCACAGGCATTTGTTGGCTTAGACTGAACCCACGTGGGTAATCTAGGAAAATCTCCCCACCTCAAAGTCCATAGTCTTACTCATTTCTGTGAAGCCCCTTTTGCCCTGTAAGTAACATATTCACAGATTCCAGGAATGAGGACGTGGCCATCTTTGGGGGTACCTTTATTCTGCCTGCCACACCTGTAGATACTTTCATTTCAATATTCTGAATATAAAAAGAAGTAGGATGAAAATAAAATTTATCATTAAATTATTTTAATAAAAGGACATTTTTTTTTTTAACTGGAATGTTGAGCCACACACTGTTCAAGATGTTGCTTATGGAATTTTTTTGTTGTTGGGAACCTCGTAATGAAACCTAAATATCTAGGCTATTTGGCCAAAGTTAATATTATGGTTAGTGTAGTATTTAATTAAAATTTCTATTCAACTTTTGAAAAATCATTAAGCAATTTTATATTGACTTATTAGTAAAAATGAAAAAAAAAGAGATGTGGGTTGAAATTTGCTTAAGAAACTTTTCCTCTTCACACGTCTATAATTTTAAATAGTTTATACAGAAATTACAGAGTTTTCTAGAAAGAAGGAGGAAAAAAAGAAATAAATGAAAAGAAATGTAATATATGCTCTCACTCATCCAAGTCCTATCGAAACCTACAAAGGCGATCCAACTATGCAGGCATAGATATAAAAGAGTTTATGTAAAAAATAATATAAATATTTGAATTAAAAGATTAGCTATCATTAGGTTAAGAGATAGTAGTATTCTATGATGTGTATATTAAAAAAATATTAAGAGAGAGTGATGACAAATATAAATATTCTTGTAAATCTTATAATTTTATAATTATAAGAATTCTTATAATTAAGGGGTTTTGTTTGTTTGTTTGTTTGTTTTTGAGACAGAGTCTTGCTCTTTTGCCCTGGCTAGAGTGCCATGGCGTCAACCTCAAACTCCTGGGCTCAAGCAATCTTCCTGCCTCAGCCTCCCAAGTAGCTGGGACTACAGGCATGTGCCATCATGCCCAGCTAATTTTTTTCTATGTATATTTTTAGCTGTCCAAATCATTTCTTTCTATTTTTAGTAGAGACAGGGTCTTGCTCTTGCTCAGGCTGGTCTTGAACTCCTGACCTCGAGCGATCCTCCAGCCTCAGCCTCCCAGAGATAATTAAGGTTTTTATTTGAAATAATCATTTATGAGATTTTACAGAGTGCCTTTATATAACTGCAAATCTGCAACTTAATTTAGTACAAAATTTACCTGGAAAAAAGAGCATTTTTCTATCAGTTTGAAAAGAAATAATTCATGTATCTTTAATTTTTAATGATTGTTTTTAGTATCATTAAGTCCTGCTTTATTATCATATTGATGGAAATGTCATGGCTCGCTTTTTCCTTCTTCAAGCTAATTATATAATTATGTCTTATAATTATTGAAAACAGAACTTTATGAAAATCAGAGTAGCTACTTTTTGTGATTGTTGTTTCTAATTGTTTTAAGTGTTTGATTCCTACAAATTTTCATCATAGAGTCTCTGTCACATTTTTTCCCATATATCAAAAGCCCGTCCAAGGCCTCATCCAAAAAAATCTTCCCTAGACAGTTCATCTCATAAATCGATTTTTTTCTACAGCATTTGATTCAAATAACTTCAATTTGATTACATAAACATTTACTGAGAACTTGCTATGTACAAAGTTTCTATTTAGTTCTAAACTAGAAAAAAAGGCTAGTAAAATACAAGTTTTAGTCAAGGACTTTAGTCTAACAGAAGAGCCAAGTAACAAAGAAAGTATCTGCCAGAGTGTGAATTACTGTATAATGTCTTCCTGGTAACCTCCACAAATATCACACACGCACACACACGCACACACTCTTTTTGGTACAGCTTATATCCCATATGAAAATAGTATTTGAGATCCCCTTTGGATGAAGGTAGAATTCTGAAAAGAGAAGTTGGGTGTTCCTTGAAAACAGCATGAGGAAAAGGAAATAAATCAAGACTGTAGCATGTTTTCAGGGGGAAAAAAAAGTAGAGTGTGAATATGGAATGAACAAGAGACTAAAAAAAAACTCAAACCAGAATCTTATGCTTAAACTACAATCAGGAAGACCTTTAATACAATGGGGGTTTCATTTATTTTGTGTTTTATCCCAAGAGTGAAATTACCGGAGCTATCATCTTATATGGCAACTCGATGGGCACAGCGGATAGGAGTGGGGGCACCGTGAGATGCAGGGGCCAGGTGGGAACCCAACACAGCGGTCTAGATGAGATGAAAGAAGCCTGATCGAGGCTGGTAGCAATGAGAATGGAAAGGAGCTACTATATGCTAATGGAAGCATCGGCTGTTGCACCTTATTTAAACATTCTGCAAATATTTGCCTTATGTCTGCCACTTGCCTGTGAGCTTCTGGAAGGCAGAAATCATTTTGCATCCTTCACATCATGTATGAGTGCCTAATACCTGTTGAATAAATAACTTAGCAAATTTTTATATAAGGTCAAGTGTAGAACTATTTAAGTACAAATCTACCACTACCAGAGGAAAAAACAATGTGATGATGTACCCTATTGATTACAAATCAGTAAGTATGTGCTTAGTATATTTTGTTAACATTAGCTACTTTCTATAGAAAAATATTTTTTTAAATCTTCAAGGTATGGCACTCATTCATATGTAAAACAAACCAGGAAAATTTTAAATTATTGACAAAAATCTTATCAAGTTGAAGCAAGAGTCACATATTTTGCCTTTGTAATTTCATGACTAATAAGTTATGTATATATAAGATGGATTAATATTTTTTTCAGGAATTAGCAATTTTTCTTTTTGAAATTAGAGATTGAATGACAAAGGAAACAATAAAGGTGAGTCTTTATTCTGTGCAGAAAATTAGTTTTCACTTTAGGGACGATTCCACTGTATATCACAAATATGGCAAGCCAACCACCTGTGGCACTAACATAGAAATATCTCCAATGTAGGGAAAAATCACATTGAAAACCAATGTGTACCCTATGCTGCTATTTCTGAAATGTAAAGGAGAAATACATATTCATATTCAGTTATATATGCAAAACAAGTCTATGTAAAAACACACAAGAGCTTAATAATAGTAGTTTCCTATTGGCAAAAGTGGTAGAAACTTGATGAATGAATATAGAAAGGGAATGATTTGCAGCATATTGCTTTAGGCATATTTTATGTTAAAACCATTGTGCATACTATTTTTTCTCTTTTTTTTTTCACAGCAGACATTGCAGGCCTAGATTGTGCATAGTATTATTCACATGTTTAGTTAACTTTTTTCAAAAAGTCAATCCCTGTAAGTACTGATATATTTTGAATGTTTATATGTAGTTTTCCCATGCATTCTCAAAAAGCCATTGAAAGTATACATAGATGAGGAAAAGATTTCCTTTTCTTGAACAGAACCAACATCATTTTGCATATTTATTTATTCACTTGTCTATTCAATGAATGGTTTTCAGCACTCTGTTCACCAACTTAAAAAATTCTCACAAGTAAAGAGGTTGCATGTACGTACCACATTGACCTGGGTTATAGCTATAAAATGTGTGAATCTATTATCTTCTAACCCAGCACCTGTCGAAGATTAGGCCTTGACATGACACATACAAAGGAACTGCTGTGTTCATTGTACCAACCATTCAGAGTACTGAATGTACCTGCTGAGCTTCAGTTCGAAGTAACTTACTTCATTACACATTACTAAAATTTTTTAAAATGTTTAAAAATTTTTTAAATTTACTTTCTTAATCCTAGATAAATATTTTTAATTCTACCCCCAATCATCCTGGATCGATTATAGGAAAGCAAAAATACTATATTTTTTCCCTTGGCTATCAATGCATTCTCTTCTAATATTTAACTATGGAATGATATGTCAACTAATAACATTTTAAAGAATGGCAAAATTCCAGTCTCATTATAAGGAAAAAGGTGTGGTGGAAGGCAGGGCAGTAGGGACTGGACCTTTCTGGTCAGGGACTATCTCTGTCACTAGGTCTCCCAGGGAGTAGCAGTCATACTTGTGGCCATACGCCTCCAGATTGAGAGGATGAGCCCACATCTGCTCCTGTCTGAACACCCTAGTTTTCTATTTTATCTCTGCATTACACCTGGCCCTGGAGTGTAACAGATTACACATCTGCTAATGGGCTGCCAGTAATTATTCATTAATTCAAATGTTGCAAGTAAATGCCATGAACCTGTATATAAGGTCTTTTAGTCATTTTGCAAGAATTGATGGAAAGCATCTATGTTGCAATATAAAATTAAATTTAAATTAAGTTTAAAATAATAAAGTCTTAGCTGGGCATTGTGGTGTGCGCCTGTAGTCCTAGCTACTCAGGAGGCTGAGGCAGGAATATCACTTGAGCCCAAGAGTTCAAGACCAGCCTGGGCAACATAGCAAGACCCCATCTCTATGAATAAAAAAATAAAGTCTATCGTAGATTATCGCAAGACTATGAGAGTTCTCAAAGCATGATTCTTCTTGGCCTTAGCACCTGCCCAACTTAGCCTGTTAAAAAGAACTCTCATGAATATTCAAGAAATCACCATAGCTTGTAATATTATTTTTAAATTAGATCACATCTATGCACATGTAGAGAACAAGATTTCACTGTCTGATCAGTCTGTTTTGACCACCTTTGCATTTCATGGGAAAGATTGCTGGTAAGTAGCTATAAAAGGAGTCCACAATAATGATTATATCAGTCTTTTATTAGTTTACACAGCAGCTTCTGGAAACATTCGTTACAGGGTTCTGTTTACAAAACAAAAAATCAAAGTTAAGGCAAATCTGAGACTTAAATTTGTGCCACCAATTTAAAACTTAGTTCAACATTGTTGCCATACTTTTTGGATAAACATAGCATTGTGGGGTGAGCACAGTATGATCTTTTGATTCATTGAAAGGGTGTCATTCAAAAATGAGTAGCCAAAGTGGCCACTTAAAGAATGGCTACCAACCATATTTTAGTCATAATATTTGGGGTTGTTTAAAAAGCAAAATGATGGGTTTTTTGCTTAAGTTCATTACATCTACATAATTTCCAATTTAAATTCCTACACTGTTCTACTTATGAAGATTATAATTGCCATCTGGCTTCCCCACCATCCTTGGGACTCTCTCTCCCTCTATAGCTATGGTTAAAGGCAGCATAGCCTAATCAGTAAAGCACTTAAGGCTCCGGAATAAACCCACATGTCTTTGCATTCCTGCTGTGTCACTTATCTGTATATGGCTTTGAGCGTATTACCAAATCTCTCTAAGTCTTAATTATATTATTTGTAAAAGGGGGATTATGAGAGGGGAAACCATCATTTGTTGTGAGGACTCAAGATAAGTCATTAGCACAGAATCAGGCATATTCTTTTCACTATGGAAGAGCATGTTAATAACTAATAATTAAACTGGTTAAATGCTAGGGAGAAGTAGAAAAACTTTAACTGAACATCTTTAGAACCATCCAAACTCCTAAAACTTGCAGCAGACCCAAGTATGTTGTTAGAACATCACAAGGCTAAAATGCTTCTCTTTACTTTCTACAACCTTCAAGCATTAAAATATACCCAGACAAAAATGATATAATCACATCATACCTCAATTTTTCACTAATTGCATCTAGGAGGACAAAATTGTCTAGAACTTGCCTGAAATAACATTGACTCCAATGTAAAAGCTCAATATATGCTAGCTGCCAGCAAGTGTTAGCAGTGATATCATCAGGATACATTTTGTGGTAGGTTTTTGGATGTTATTGATGTAGCTAACATATTAAATGTGTTAAGTATATTAAACAGAAATAAAGACCTTGGTACTAAAAATGATTGTATCCTATTATTATGGTAAGGGATAATTTTAGGTGTTATATTTTTCTATTCAGGTGGGAAAGTTTTGACTCAGAGATCATTTAAATCTTTTTAATCACTGTATGCTGTGATTCAGTGAGTAGACACAATTGCTTCTTTTTATGATGTGTACACTTACCAAGCCATCTAGCCTGTCCCTCATCTCCTACCTAGAGATGATCTCCCAATTATTTTTTTGCATTCACTAAGGATTTTGCATTTTACTCAGTTTCTCTCCTGTCCCATCCAGGTATCACCCTCCCGAGCGCCCCACCTGTTCCAAGGCCTCTCCTTCCTGTTCCCTTCTGATTTCCCACTACACCTATTCTGGGTGATCTGGCCCATTTCTAACCTTCCTTACTCATTTTCACCGCTCTTCTATGTGATTCCTCAGCACTGGTTTCACCTCACTCAAAGCGATAGCTTTTGCATGCCTGCCAGCTTCTCATCCATGGATGCCACCGCCTGAAATGTGCATTCTCCCTCTTTCTCCCTGGCAAAGCCTCAGTTGTCTCTTTAGATTCCACTCACACTCAGACTCTCTTCCTGGGGGAAGCCTGGCGGGGCTTTCTTCCCTTTCCACTGGGCACTTCCTCCTCTTTGTTCCCTCACCAGCCTGTATCGTATGAAACCTCAAGAGCCGAAGATGCTGGATGTCTCCAATCTGTTCCTTTAGGTTCACTCTCCTCTATTCTCCACCCTGTTTGGTGCCTCAGGAAGCCAGCTTGTTTGGTTCTAGGGCTCTCTGCCTTCTGAGGCAAGAGTCTCTGCCTTCTGGAAAGACATGTTAGGGCAGGAGAATGCAGCAGGGACATGTCTTTTCTGTCCATTGCTCTCTTCCCCTGTGAGAACTCCTCAGGCTGGCTATGTCCTTCCCCTGAGGCTACAGTTCCTCTCCTAGCAGCCTTTTCTTCTTACCACTTTCCTTCTGAATCCAGGTGACTGTTCCCTGTCGCTCTTTCAGTCCTAGTGGTCATTACAGCCTCCGCTGTTACCGGCTCCAGGGCACAGCACTGATCTCTGTGGTTTCCCACTTCTGGCTCCCTCACATCTGTGAATAGTCCCTTCATGAAGCCCTCTGGAATTACTTTAATTTGTGTGTGCCATCTGTTTCCTGCTGCATCCCTAAAGAAAGAAAACGATTCCTAATTACAAACAGGTTAATTTCCTCTAACATTCAGGACCATGCTGTGTATCTGAGGGGCTCTGTGTGTTCATTACCTCAGGAGAAATAAAATTCGTCCTTTAAAGGCTTGATGGTAAGACAAGTCGTTTGACCACAGAAAGTGAGAAAGAGCCCTGGCCATTGCTACAGCTCTCTACTCTGTTACACAGCGAACTTCAAATGATCTCCTTAAATGTGGAATTCCACATTTCATTGCAGTTGAAAAAGTCAGAATTTCTGCCTCCTAAAATCAAGATTTCAGACAGGGACAATACATCATTTATTTAGAATAGTCTGGAAAAATAATTTTCTATTTATGTTCATTTTATAGATTCCAAAACATTTTTATGTTCCCAGTTTCTTACTTTAAAAATTTAAAGTAGAAATACTTAGAAAATGCTACAGATGTCCCTGCTTTTTAAGTAGAATATACTGAATGTAAATTAACCTTTTCTTAATAGTGGTGATCTTTGCAATCATTAATTGTATAAATTTAAAAAGCAGAGTTGTATTTTGTTCACTGATCTCTTATATTTCACCATTTCATCTCTATTATACATATATGTACTTCCTGGGTTCCTTACTGTTCCAATTTGTTGCTTTTAGGTTGAATAATCAGATACTAAAGTTGGTAGAATTGTATATAAATAAAATCAGGATTTTAAATAATGACCAGAAATCTTTTTCTCAGTAAAGCACGTAAGACTTGTAGTAGATTGTCAGAAGTCTTTCATATTACCTTAATGCGTATGTTCTGGGCTGGATTTTAAGAAGTCTTATGTCTAGATCATATGATCATTATTTAGAATTGGTAGAGGGTTCAAGTTTAATCCTTTCATTTTATAGTTTCAAAAATTGAAACCCAAGGTTGTTAAAAAAAAAAATCACTTCAATTCACAAAGCTGATTAGTAGAACAGCCAGAACTAGATTTCAAATCTTTGACTCTTAGTTCAATTGTTTGCCCTAAATTATGTTTCAGTTTTACCAGACTCAGAATATATTAAATACTAAAGAGAAAAGAAACAATTTTTCTTTTAAAATATGGAAGTTCAACTTTTGGCTTATAGAACTGAAATCTCTAAATACTAATATAGTTTGAATTAAAAAAATTGTAATAGTAACACTGGAAACAAAAATATATTTATATGGCCTTTAAAACTTATAATCATGTCAAATCTATCTTGTAAAACTGTGATTGAAATACATAGAGAACTAAACAATGCCTGTCTTTGCCTTATTTAAAAAAAACAATCAGAGTCAATGTTATTTCAGGAAATTTCTAGGCAATTTTTCTTTCTTAGATGCAATGAGTAAAAATCCATATTGGGGTATAATTTAATTGTGTCTGAGTATATTTTGTGTCTTGGTATATTTTAATGCTTGAAGGTTGTAGGAAATAAAGAGAAACACTTTAGCCTTGAGATGATCTAGCAACACACCTGGATCTGTTGCAAGTTTTAGGAATTTAGTGTGGTTCTAAAGATACTGTTAAAGTTGTTCTATTTCTCCTTTGCATGTAACCAGCTTAATTATTATTTATTAACATGCTTTTATATAGTGAAAAGAATATTCAGTTGCTTTTTAAATGTAGATGTTCAAAAGAATTCTCCTCCTCGTCTGTAACAGGTTGCACTAAACTGTTTGCTATAAATCAGGTATCTGATTTTGTAATTTCTAAACATTTTTTTCAAAGACATACAATATTTCATCTGCTACCTTTGAAATCTAAGACCATGTAAACAATTTGAAGTTTGTTTTTCTGGCTATTAAAATTTTAGGCACAATTTCTATTGGGGAAAGCCACAAAGTGAAGCAGAAAAAGTACAGGAATTAAAGTGAATGTACTTTCCTTAGAATCCTGGTATTGGTACCTTTTAGCTGTATCACTTTGAATAAGTTGCTTAACATTTCTGAACTTGTTTCCTCATGCACAAAAAGAGGTTTATAGTATCAACCCCACAGGAATATTTTGAAAGTAAAATGACATAATAAATGTGAAATTATTATGAAATTTAAAGTTTCTAATTGTCAGTTATCTCCAACATGCTATAATCTTGCATACAAAGGAGACACCTTCTTCTTATCTGCTCAGTTACTAATATCCCAGTTCCTTCCATGTCCTAACGTTCTTGCTCTAATATTTAGATTTCTTAAATACACTACCCTTATATTTTTTAAATGCATGAGAGATACTTATGTCTTAACTCTTTTCCTAAATCTGGAAATAGAATAAAATATGACAATATTATAAAAGGCTATACCATGGCCTATATTGCCTTAAGTCCTATAAATTTAATTCACTAAACCAGAGACATTCTGACTGGACACCCATTTTATTCATGTTTTTGGGGTGCTTTTAGATTTTAAAATACTCTAAGCATAACCTCACACCCTATAGTAAGTAAAGGGAGATGGGCATCTATCAAATCTTAGCCTACAGAAGAGCTTAGATATCTGCATACAGAAAATTATGCCCAAACAGGCCATTATACTAATTAGACTGCTAATGTTCTAATTGATAATCTATTTTTACAGAAAGAATCAAAGATTTTATATCCATCAACTCAGCAAAATTTATTTAGGTCTCCTGTTTACCAGAAACTCCACTGGGTATCCTAGGACATAAAATGTCCCTGTTCTATCAGGCCTACTTTCTAGAAAACGGAAACAGGGAATAGTGAAGGACATACCCAGCATGTACCATGAAGGTATGTGCTACATGAAACATAAGGCAGGGTAAGAGGCAGGAAATGGCAGTGGGGCAGGGACACCCTTGGTAGGGTGCTCAGATAAGGACTCTTCCATGAGAATGATGGGGGATAGGTAGCTGGGGGGGTTGGTCATCTAGAAACTTCAAGACATAGAAAGAGCTTTGGGTTTTATTCTGAGTAATAAGTGAGGCCATTGATGGTTTTTGTTCAAAAGTGAGCCATGGCTGGGCACAGTGGCTCACGCCTGTAATCCTAGCACTCTGGAAGGCCGAGGTGGGTGGATCGCTCAAGGTCAGGAGTTCGAGAGCAGCCTGAGCAAGAGCAAGACCCTGTCTCTACTAAAAATAGAAAGAAATTAGTTGGACAACTAAAAATATGTAGAAAAAATTAGCCAGGCATGGTGGCGCATGCCTGTAGTCCCAGCTACTCAGGAGGCTGAGGCAGAGGGATTACTTGAGCCCAGGAGTTTGAGGTTGCTGTGAGCTAGGCTGACGCCATGGCACTATAGCCTGGGCAACAGAGTGAGACTCTGTCTCAAAAAAAAAAAAAAAAAAAAAGTGAGCCATGCTCTCACTTAGATCAATAAGATCTCTGGCTACTATGTGAAGAATAAATTTAGAGAGGCAGGAGTGGAACCATAAGATCAATTTAAGATAGACTCTAAGATAGTGAAGGGAAGTTCATCCAGTCTAAATGTCTACATACAGCAGTACTTAGAGGGATTCTTTTAATTAATTAAGAGTTTTGTAAAGCTATTTAAAAGCATCAAACAATCAAAAGAGAGTTGTATGTAGCTTATTGCACAAGTTTCTATGTACTTATCTGTAAATGATAATGGAGTTTTGAAAATAAGTCTCCAAGAAGCTTATGATATCTCTTAACCAGTATGATGAAGAGTTATCAAATTTATATCCTCTGTCTGTGTGCCAAGTTGCTCTTGTCCCCATATCTATGTTGTGCTATTCCCTCTTTGCTTCAGTATCCCTGATACACAGGTTATGAGGCTTGATTTGTTAAATCAAGGAAAGATTATTTTAAGGCCTCAGCTCTGTCTCTATAACCTGAGCACTTCATGGCTCTTGGCAGTTAAAGTCTATGGCTGTGTTGGATAGGATAAGTGCTAAACTATTTTGGCAGACAGTTATTTCTCTCTTGGACAGGAGCTGAAAATGGATCTCCCATCAAGCAGTACCATGGATGCTCTTAAATAGCACCCCTGGCCATAGCAGCTCTGGGTTGTTACCGTTAATCACCTAGTGCCCAGTGGGGTTTGTAATTATCCAGTCGCTAACACTGCCATGTTCTCTGCCCTGACTTCAGCCAAGTTTCACCTGGACTTTGTGCCATGGCCAAGCACAATGCTTAACATTATGTGCTTAATACAAAATGCATTCCTTCCATTGTGCAGAAATACCAGGAGGTCCTGCTAAGGGGCACCTGGTGAGCATTTTCTTTGTCTTCTAGTGGAAAAGATTCAATAATGAAAATGTGATTTAAAAATCCAAGGATCTCACTAGGTTTTCTGATAGAGGCCTCCTTTTCCTATTCCTGCCCTCACTCCTCTGGAACACAATGAATTCCAATTTTATCAGAATCACTGGGAGAAGGAGGAAAGGCAGGGAGGAAGTGCTACGTGAATATTGTGGTTCTTAGAAAGAAAGAGAGGAAGTGGGTTAGTCACTGAAGGATGGTTATAATGTTAATTACATTTCCTAATTGTACTCTGTCAAACAGCTTCTTCCTCTTTCCCGTTTGCTATCTAGAATCTCTAGACAGCTTGTGCTGGCTAGTTGGGACAGATGGTCAGATGTGCAAAGAAAAAAAGCAATCTGTAGGCCTTAGAGATATATTTTATTCTGAAATTTCAATGTACTATAAACATAATCCCAGATCACATGTGAGACTAGAGAGATCTATAGAGAAATAAGTTTCAATAAAGCTATTAATAATAGATGAGTTTTCTAACTCTAGCTCCCAATACCTTACATGTATCTTTAAATGGCTCAAAACTGTTATGACTATTAGTTTATCACATTCTCTGGGCCATCATATGTGGACAAGCCCTTGCCCAATTCTAGGGGGGAGGGTTACTCACCAAGACAACAACACACACAAAAACTTGTTCTCTGGTTGCTGGGTAGTCTTCACTCCTTCAAACAGATGTCTGTGCTGCAACTGAAGTCATGACCTGGACTGATGCTTTTATGATTTCTTTATTTACTTATTCATTCAATAAGCTTTTTATTGAGCATCAACCTCATGCCAATCATTGACCCCAGAAAATTGTCATGAACAAGGAAAAAAAAGTGTATATATTTTGACCATCTATGTTTCAGGCTGCAAACTGGCCCATGGTATATATTATCTTTGTATGTTACCCCTTCTAAATCAAACTGCAACCCCTCCAAGTTATTTTCCATGAAAATAGATCTCATCCTGCAGGGAAAATCACAGGTGATCTGATTAAGAATTCCTAAGGAGGGCCATCAATAAGGCCACTGTGTTGCCATTTAAATCAAAACTAAAACCCATGCTTTCTGTTTGATCTTCTGGTCATCATTGGATACCCCACTCCTCCTTCACAGCCTCTTTGTATGCTGCACCTTCTGTTTTAAATTCCCTTTGCCTTTACTCATTCTTCAAGGTTCACATTAATTGCCACCCACTTCTGAAGCCCTCCTAGATTCTCATGGGAAGAATCAGGTATCTTTCACCACTATTCATATAATCAAAACCTAAGAATCCCTCTAAAAAGCACTTACAATACTAGATTCTCAAAAAAAGCATATACTTTGAAATTATGCAGACCTATGTTATCATTCCAGTTTGACTTCTCATTAATTGTGCGATGTTCATCGAGATAAACTTGTCCAAAATCTCATATAAACCCTAGGAGGAGAAAAATTTTGCCTTGGTCATCAGTATTCCCCCAATGACTAGATTGTCAGAGGCCACGTGTGTCATGTTGAGGAGTTTGGACTTTATATTGTAAGCCCTGTGTGCCCAACACATACCAGCGTATCCCCTTGAGAACTTTAGCGGAGCCAGAGGATAATATAAATAACATTGCTCATCTGTTATCCTGTATGGTTTTTCCTCATGAATCCCCAGTTAGATCAACCCTGATACTCTCTGTTGAGGGAGGAAGTGCTGTGGATCCTTCCTGGAAATTTACATGATAGCTGTTTTATATGATCACTTGTTCTTGACCTTGAAATTGAGCAATTAGCACCAACTGATCGTCTGTGGTCTTCTCAATGAGGCTCACTAGGCACTATAGCAAACAAGATCTGAAAGGGCCTGTCCAGACATTCCTGAACATGCCTGAACTGTATGCACTATTGAGCCCTCATTTTTTTAACCAGTGCTTAAAATTACAAAATTTTAGAGCTGGAAAATAAATTAGCTCATTTTTTTGAACATCCTCATACCAAGGAAACTGAGGTCAAGTGAGGTTAAGTAGAGCATTCGAGGTTAAATTCCATGATTTTTCTCAGGTGAATGAGAGGTGTGGGTCAGGGAGAAATAAAAATTTTACAGTACTTTGAATCTGGTAGACCCACTCTGGGTCTGCATTTCACTGAAGCTTCACGTTGTGGGCAGGCTGATGAAGGGCTAGCAACTTGATGAAGGAGCCCATTTGATCTAGTAATGCATCTTGCTTTTAACAGTGTGAAGAAACCATCTGTTTTCTTACCACTGAGGAAACGGGGAAGACAGGCTACATTTAGGGGGCTAAGTGGATGTGAGGGCTGCTATCACCATAGCAACCAATTGTATGTTTAAATTTTTTTTCAATAAGTCTTAATGATTCTTACATCCCAGTTTATCACTGAATTCAAACCTTTCTTCAGCCAACACCTTCCCACAGATATTTTACTTCAATAGCCTCTCTTTCTTCTGTCTTTTTTATCCTGATCTAGTCTACTCAACATAAAGAAGTGTTTTTCAAATATTATTTTCATTAATATCATTATTAACTTTTTTTTTTTTTAAGCACTTTATCAACAACTTTATTAGCTTCAAAATATTGAACACCTATTTACAGTTACAATTGTAGAAACTGTTTGTCTTATTTTTATTTTTTTTTTTTATTTTTTTTTTTATTATTTTTTTATTATATATATTTTTTTTTCAATTTAGTTTTACAGAATCAAAGAGTCTAACAGTATATCTTGTTAGATACAGTATGTCCTCATAATGTATACATTATTTCTTGTACAATGATATGAAATAATATGGGAAATATTCATGATAAATTATTAAGTGAACAGTGCAAGTTAAAAACAATAGTTTCATATTTTTTTCCCCACCCCCCCTTTCCCGAGTCAGCACCTTCAAGAGTTACCACTCCCCAAACGGTGTGCAATGCACTCATTGTGTAGGCATACCCCCATCCCCTCCCCCACCCCCCACCTCAGTCTGATGTCCAATTGGTGTCATTCCCAGATTTGTATTTAGGTGATGATCAGGGAAACCAATTTTCTGGTGAGTACATGTGATGCTTGTTTTTCCATTCTTGGGATGCTTCACTTAATATAATGGGTTCCAACTCTCTCCAGGAGAACCATAGAGATGTCGTATCTTCATCATTCCTTATAGCTGAGTAATATTCCATGGTATACATATACCACAGCTTACTAATCCAATCATGTATTGATGGGCATTTGGGTTGTTTCCACATCTTTGCTATTGCGAATTGTGCTGCTATAAACATTTGGGTACACGTACCTTTGTTATAGAATGATCTTTTTTCCTTTGGGTATATGCCCAGTAATGGGATTGCTGGGTCAAATGGCAGGTCTACTTGAATCTGTTTAAGATACCTCCATAATGCTTTCCACAGGGGTTGCACTAGTTTGCAGTCCCACCAGCAGTGTATTAGTGTTCCTGTCTCTCCACACCCACGCCAACATGTGTTGTTTTGGGTTTTTTTGATAAAGGCCATTCTCACTGGGGTTAAGTGATATCTCATTGTGGTTTTGATTTGCATTTCCCTGATGATTAGAGATGTTGAACACTTTTTCATATGTTTGTTAGCCATTTTTATATCTTCTTTTGAAAAATTTCTATTCATGTCCTTTGCCCACTTTTTGATAGGGTTGCTTGATTTTTTCTTGCTGATTTTCCTGAGTTCTAAATAGATTCTTGTTATCAGTCCTTTATCTGATGTGTAGTATGCAAAAATTTTTTCCCATTCTGTAGGTGGTCTGTTTATTCTCTGGACTGTTTCTTTGGCTGTGCAGAAGCTTTTTAGTTTAATCATGTCCCATTCATTTATTTTTGTTGCTGCTGTGATTGCCTTGGGGGTCTTCTTCATAAATTCTCTGCCTAGGCCAATGTCTGTAAGAGTCTTTCCTACATTTTCTTCTAGAATTCTGATTGTATCACGCCTAAGGTTTAAGTCTGTTATCCACCGTGATTTGATTTTTGTGAGAGGTGAAAGCTGTGGGTCCTGTTTCATTCTTCTGCAAGTGGCTAACCAATTCTCCCAGCACCATTTGTTGAATAGACTCCTGGAATTGATTAACGAATACAGCAAAGTCTCAGGCTACAAAATTAATATACACAAATCAGAGGCATTTATATATGCCAATAACAGTCAATCGGAAAACCAAATTAAAGACTCAATACCCTTCAAAATAGCAACAAAGAAAATAAAATATCTAGGTATATATCTAACTAAAGAGGTAAAGGACCTCTATAAGGAAAACTATGAAACACTGAGAAAAGAAATAGCAGAACTTGCAAATAGATGGAAAAATATACCATGCTCGTGGATCGGAAGAATCAACATTGTTAAAATGTCTATACTACCCAAAGTGATCTACAAATTCAATGCAATCCCTATTAAATTACCAACATCATTCTTTACAGACATAGAGAAAATAATTATACAATTTGTATGGAATCAAAGAAGACCCCGTATAGCAAAAGCAATTTTAAGCAATAAAAACAAAATGGGAGGTATTAATTTGCCAGACCTCAAACTATATTACAAGGCCGTGGTTCTTAAAACAGCCTGGTATTGGCACAAGTGCAGGGACACAGACCAGTGGAACACAACAGAAAATCCAAATATAGAACCATCCTCATATAGTCACCTAATTTTTGACAAAGCGGGAAAGAATATACTCCGGGGACAAGAATATCATTATTAACTTTTGAATGTCTGTTTATACCAGGTACCTTGCATGCTTGACACCTACCTTGCAAGGTAGTTACTATCATCTCCATTTTACTTGCTATTAAATTCAAGCTCAGGGAGGTCAGGCATTTTTGCCATGTGCTTGGGAACTAGTACATGGAAGATTTAGGATCTTAACTCTAGTTTTTCTGACCCAGGAACTTATACCCTTTCTACTCTGGCAAACTACCACTTTTTCATGTCACCAACACTTTTGGATCCCTTTTGCCCACTGAAGTCATCAAATGGCTACATCGAGCCTAAAACTTCTCTAACATGTCACCAAGCTCCATTTTTCTCAATACATACTGCCTATTCTTATTTCTGAGTATTTATCATAGTTATGAGTTCTAGTTATAGAGCCTTTAATCTGTCTCTTCTCCATCTTACACTCAATCGCTACAGCTTGATTTTACTGTTCAATCTGTCCTGAAATAGGATGTGTGATGCAAATATTTGCATATCAATTTATTCTTCCAGTGAATTTTATTTTTATTTTGGAGAAACAGTTCATGGAAAAAAAATTTATAACTCTGACTTTGTGAGGTTGACTACGGCCAATCATCAGCAAATGATCTTTATCTACCCAGCTCTGTTTTGGTGGAGCTGGGGTGAGGAAATCAAATATACACCACCTGCCCCAATCTTACTGTTAGCCCATTTTCATAAGCCCATTTTCCAAGTAGAAGCTCAGAAGATTGCCATTGTGAGTGTTCAGCTCGATAAATTAGTGTGTATGAGAATGGAGTAAAGATCTTCTCACCTGAAAGGAACTTTATGCAACATTATATCCTAGACTTTATAGTAGGCTTTTACACGGTTATTTGCCCAAAGATACAAGAGTTTTCAAAGGTTAGTATGGAAAACTCATATTTATATAAAATTGTAGAAAATGGGATTACACATAAGTAAAATTTTTATAAACTCAGAACCTTCCTCATGTTAAGCTGAAATCCCCACTTTAAACATTTTAAGCATTTTGGATAAAAACAATCTTGAAAAATAGTGTACACTTATCTACCTTCTTAAATAGAACATATAAGAAATATTTCCTTATCTTGATGACTCCAGGTCATCATTGTAATTATTAATTACTGTGCAAGTCAGTCATAAAGTGTTAAGTTACTGAGGCATTATTAGGGTGAGCTCCCCTTAATACAAACTGATTTCAGATTGCTATCCTTTTTAGAGTATTTGCTTCTTTTTTTAATCTATTTTGTGTCTTTGTAGCTATCCTTCATGGCTGCCCTCACTAGACCTATGCTATTAATTTCCTCATCTCCACATTTCATATGGGAGTTTTGACCTGCTATTGATTGATATACCAGTAAAAAATTGTGCTAAAATTTTGTCTAAGACAATAGCAAATGGGTGCTGAATAAGAAATAATGTAGTCTTTTTATATAAGAGAACTTTAGTGTATAAATATATGTATGCTGTACATTCAGAGAACTTTCAACTTGTTTCCTGGGTCTTGGCTGAGAACCACAGAGTTCTGATTGTTGGGGCTGCGTATAGCCTTATAAACCACAATAGTATGGGACAGGCTGAGAAGAGGTGGCAATTAAAACTGTACTGCTCACTGGAGCTGGACTATGGATACCAAGACAGATTTAGTGTAGGGTACTGAGAATTAGCGTACACGATAGCTCAGAGCACTGTTGCCAAAATCTACAGTTCTGCATTACATATGTTATAAGACCTTCTTTAAGGTCATGCCATTTATCTTCATTAAGTTCATTTTCTCATGATTATCTCTTAGATCACTTCAAGATTTAAAAAGTTTAATAATATTGGTATTTACCATAGAGAGTATTCTGCCCTTTGCAGTATGTAGGCAGGTTGTTCTTTCACATTCGCACTTCCTGAAAGAAAAAATGGGGCTAATGGAGACTTAAACTTTTGTGCGGTTATGCATGCATATCTTCTGTTAATTTTTACCACCCAGTTCATTCTAGTTTCCTTAAAACTTCTGACTACTCGCAGTTTGAATGTTTAAGTAGAGTTCTCACTGCCGCAGTAGGCATGAAGCCAAGCAGCATGTAATACGGAGCTCCTGGAAGGTGGCCTTCAGTGGTGCTCTGTGCTCTCTGTTTATTTGGCTTAGTGTTTTGGTCAACTCCTCAGTTTAGCTTCTCTCTGTTTTTCAAATACTTGTTAATAACAGATGGTCAAAAGTATGTTGCGACTGAATCCATAGAAAGGATCTTTGAAAGATGGAACCAGATATGGTAAACTTTCTTTGTTCCACTCAGTAAGCATATAATGTATCTAGAGAAGTAGAAAAATTACTTTCATGGTAATTTTTTCACAGAGTGTTTAATGTGCAAAAGTAAAACCATATCAGTCAAACGTGAAAATATGTTTTGTTAATCCCAGACTGTCTGTGTACTTTTTTCTGTTTTCATGTGGTGCATTTCCTGTGGGGTTCTAAGCATTTCATCCCTGAAATCATGTCTCCTATTTCTCTCCTGGCTTCTCCATCACCACACCCACTGTTTTTCTTGGTGGAACTTGGCATCATGCTCTACATTCATAGAGGGATCCCTTAATTTGATGAGCTGGCAACAAAATACGCAACACTTGTTGATAGTAACTGAAAGGAGAAATGCCCAATGAGGGAAAGGAAGATGGCTGTCAGACAGAAAATTTCAGCCCATTGACTGAGCCTAAAGAATACTTGCAAAAAGAAACAAAAAGAGAATTGTGATAAAAATGGCATTTGGACTTATTTTCTTATCCCTTTATCCCTCTCTTCCTTCTCAACTGAGACCTTCAAGGGCAGAACCATGTCATGTTCATTTTGGTGTCCACAGCACCTACCACCGTACCTAGCAAATAATGCTCAATAATTGTTAGGTGGTGAAAAGAGATGAATCTCTTCCTTCCACTGTGTGAATGTTTAGCCAAATAAATTAGTATGTTTGAGAATGGAGTAAAGATCTTTTTACTTGAATTTGTGATATGTTTAATTCTGGGGGAAATAAGTTACTGACTGTGCATCCAGGTTTGCAGAACGAGGTTCTTAAAAATTCTTCATGATGAGCTATTAACATCTGTTGGGCTTACTCTTACAGCTCAGGTTCTGAGTTATGTAATTCTCATTTCTTTATTCATGGTCTAAGAATAGTGGAGCCTAGTAATTCAGAGTAACAACTCTTTGAGAGGCATTCTAAATTGTCCATTGTCCACATTCATTCTCACTTTTCCATGATCTCTGCAGTCAAACGAGCATATAAATCTATGTCAGGATACTATGGACAGTTCTGCTTCATAAATGAAACAAAACAGGTCAGTTTTTATCCAGATTAGTTAAATAATTTATTCATTTCTTCAAAACCTATGTACTGACAACCAGCTGTACACCAGGCACTTCTGTAGGATGTCAAAAAATAAGACAGCCAAGAACCCTGCTCTCCTAGACGTTATGAATGGGAGTCAGGGAAACAAAGGAAAAATGAATTTAAAAGATGATATCAGACAATGATAAGTACTCTGAAAAAACAGTGAAGGATCTGGGAGTGGGGAGGCTGTAGGATAGGAAGGGGTGACTACCTTAAAATGAATGACATGATAGGGGAGGCCTCACTGAAGAGATGCTGAGATGCTGTTCGAGCTGAGTCCTGCATGGTGAGAAATCAGCCATATGAAGATATAAGAAAAAAAGGCACTAGTCACAGGGGAAAGAACACACACAGGACTCAAAGTAGGAACAAACTTCATGTGTTTGAATAACAAAAAAGGGGAGTGTGTTTATGGAGGGTGCCTACATCAGAGCTGGGGAGGAGAGGCTAAAGAAAAAGTGAGAGAGAAAGGTAGGGCCCAGATGACCTTGAGCCTTATGTGTATGACCTTCTAATGCATTGTCCACATTTAAACAAAGACATATTTAAATGTGGAAGGAGATATTCTTAATAATTACACCAGGACAACAGATATAAACCAGGAATTTGAACTATAAGTGCTTTAACTGTAAGTCCTGGAGCTATTCCATTTACATGCCAGGGTAAGGAGTTTGAATTTTATGCCAATACGGTTGTGAACCCTGAGTTTTAAGCAGAAGATGGATATAACTTTATTTGCATTTCATAATGATCACTTTGACTGCTGTGTGTGAGGATTTAACTTCTGGAATGAGAGATCGGTTTCAGAGGCTAGTGAAGTAATCCTGGCAAGAGGGGATGGTGGCCTAAATGGCAGTAGTAGAACGGAAACAAAGTCACTGATTCAGGATATGTTTTACAGACAGTCACAGTCAAGACTTGCCCATGGGTTGGACATAGAGGTGAGGGAAAAAGATAAAAGTGACTCCTAGGTTTTTGGCTTCAGCCTTTTGGTGAATTGGGATGCCATTTGCTGATTGTGGAAACACTGACAGAGGATTCAGTTTTGGAATATGATGGCGAATAGGTGGTATCAGTGGTCTGGTTTGGAATGTGTTAAGTTTGAGATTCTTGTCATAAACACTAGTAGAGATATCAAATAAGCAGCTGGGATATATTTTCTTACTGCGCTCAGAACTGCTTTCTTACAGTGTTACCTGTATCCTCAATAAAACTATTTAAAATGACATTCCAATATTCTATTAAAGTGATTTTTCACTCAATATCTTCCATTATATGTTGTTTTCACTATTTGGTGTTTGAAATTGCCTTTCTAGGAAAGTATAGACCTGGGTGAAATCATGTTTTCCCTTTGTTATTTGCCGACGGCTGGACGTATGACATTAACGGTTATCAAGTGCAGAAATCTGAAGGCGATGGATATTACTGGTTCATCAGGTACGTATAAAATTGGCCAGAAAAATCAAGGGCATGTGCCCAGATAAAATATTCCATGCATCTAAAATTACATATGGCTATTGAATTATTTGTCCATAGTGGGGTGCTATAAGACGAAAAAAAGATTGCACATTAAAATGTTCCAAATCGCCTCTTTTATTTACATTATCATTATGAAATTTTTAAAGGATATTATCAAATAGATTGACTTTGAACTTGGGTTCTTGTTTTTCTTTCTTTCTCTACCAATTTTAGTTCTATCTCAAAAATACATAACTTACCATCCACTCTCACAATTTCAGCTAGTCAGTTGTTTATGAGATTCTCAGACTTTAAGCTATATGTAAGGGCCACATGAAGATATATAGTTTGAATTTATTTCCCTCACCTGATCTGCAGAGAAAAAACCATGTTCCAAGATCACCATTTGCATTCGTGAGACCTTTCTAACTAAAAATTTGGGTATCCATGGAGTCTGACAGAAATAACTAAATAAATTAATGCTTCTTGAAATTTCTGAAACAAATTCTTGAAGGAAATTTCTCTTGTGCTAACTTTGATAAAAAGATAAAGCCACATCATCCTTCTTTACCCTTTTATTTAAATCACTGCAGTTCCAGGGGATTATTTATAATTTAATACATGAACATTGGCACAGTGGAAGAAAGATAATAAGCAAAGAGTGAGGAGATCAGTAAGCATTTGTTGAATTAAACAGAAATTAGAAATAGTGATGGAGCTGTAGTAAAGGATGACGTGGGAGTATCTATAAAGCTGTGGTTCTTCAGAACAACATAGAAACCCACTTTCGCATCACAAAAACAGGGGACCTCTAAGTTCTGCTGTAAAAATATCTCCTGAATATAAAAGTGGAAAAAAGGAGGTCAAAAATAAACAAGAATGTCATGCACTCTTCCATGTAAGAATGGGGAATTTCAGAACATACATGCATACAGCTAATTTGCATAAAGAAACACTGGAGTGATGCACAAACACTAAGGGGCAAAGAGGGCTGGAGACAAATGGGAGAGAGACGTCTTATTGTGTCTCTCTGTCATCTTGGTTTTTGAATTATGTCACGATCCATTTTTTAAAGTTCACAATACATAGTGTGTATGTATAACTAGATACACAACTACAAGTAAATTCTACACTAATTTTGGTAAAAAAAAAAATAAAAGTCTTGAGTCAATAAATGTGGAAGAACTTCAGAGAAACAGTGTACTCTGCAAATTACTGTGCATTCTACTCTTTCTTACCACATATGAAAAGAGATCAAATTTTGAGACAAGCAAACAGCATCAACGTTGTAATTTAAGTGCAGGATTACTTTTTATTTACACGGAGCTTTTCATCAGAGGAGCGCCTGCTTTGCAAGCACCACCTCATTAATCCTCACAACGGGCTTGCGAATCAACGAGGGGCCAGGAAATTATCCTTGCCACAAGCAGAGGAATGTAGCAGAGATGTGGTGGCGGCTGCAGAGGATAATCCATGCCTCATTCCCGTTGTTAATGAGAAGGCCTAGGCCTGGGGCTGCAGCACAAAAGCATCACGGAAGTGAGCTTCTTCCTCAGAACATACTTCCCATTATTAAAATTGAAAAATAAATGGGAAACAGACAGTAACATTGCCCCATTACCTTGTTTTCCTCTCCATGCCCTATTTCCAGCCACAAAATACCTTTTATTCCTTGATGGAAATGTTTTTGAAATATACAGACACATTTTTCTAGAGTTTAACACATTGACTGCCACACTAGAAAAAGAAAATGTTTCCTCGAGGCCACAGTGTTTTATTACAAAAATAGAAAATAAAAACTTCGGAAAATGAAACGATCCTTTCTAATTTAATGAAAAATTTGTTATTGACTTCTATTCATTTAATCCACGTTTTTAGAATTAAATTGTCAATATTAATTGTAACAATAAGTACATCAACAAAGAAGATTTTCAAGAACCAACTGCAGGGTTTTGCTTCACGAGGCCCCGGGCTCAAAATTAGCATGAATTGAATACAATTCACCTGGCAGTGAATGTGTTAAGAAGCCTTCACCTGCTCAAATAAATTAATATTGCCATAATTTTGGCTTATTCTAAGGAAATAAAATTTATTACTATGAAAATAAAGACAAAAAGAGACGGTGATGCCACAGTTAGAGGACAGCCAGAATGAAAAAAATCCGCGAAGATAGAGTAGACACTGATTGATTTAACCATCTAGCACACTTTGAGCCCAATATCCACACCCCTCCCAAAGCCACGACTGCTTTGAATAAAAAGGCACAAAAGTAAGGCTTATTAGAAATTTAGTATAATAGTATATAATTTTCTATAATACTGTAACAGTTTTTCTGTTTAAGGTGGGAGGTGGAAGGATAGGGATCAAGTCATCTTATCTGATCCCTTTGGCCCATAAACAGACAACCCAACTAAATTCTTCTCTTCTCATTGGCATCGTATAGACAATGTTATATCAGGAGTCTTTTGTTGTGGCCATCTTTAAATATTGCCCTTTTTATCATATACTCTTGTGCATGCAATAAATTAATTGTAGGGATCGTTTCTGCAATCCGAGCTCCTTATCAAGCATCAACACTAGGTCTAAAATGCTGCTTTTCATTTTAGTATGTATTCCAGCAATCAAAGAAAGTTCCAAGCGCAATTTAGTTTTTGCTTTCTAATTTTTACTCATGGCGATGATACATACCTGTGTCTAGATACAGTGTTGCTAAGTCTTTCACAAGTTTCAGTCTTTTTTCTTCTATATCATTCTGAAGGAAACTGACCTTACTGCAATTATTCTCAGGTGTTAGGTTTACATTCCCTATAAATCACTTCTAACAAAATGTGTCCTCAACTGTGACTAAAAGGTGCATTACAGTTCTGGATTGGCTCTTGATAAACTAGTGGGTTTTCTCTCTTGTATTAAAAATAGTGAGATCAAGTGAATTCTTTTAGTTTATTCAAGACACATTGCTTACATTTAAAGTAAGACATCTTAGAGAATCTATTGCCCCCAAATAACTCATTTGAATTTAATACCGCTAACACCAAATGATTTAAAATACCGCTTTTCTTATTCAGTAAAAATTAACTACAGTTTTATCTATGCTTTTTACTATTACTTTCACTTTAATGAAATTGCCTTCCCTCTCCTAGATCCTTATGTCAAAGTGTCTCTGATGTGTGAGGGTCGAAGGTTAAAAAAGAGGAAAACAACTACAAAGAAAAACACTCTAAACCCTGTGTACAATGAGGCTATTATTTTTGACATCCCTCCAGAGAACGTGGACCAAGTCAGCCTCTCCATTGCGGTCATGGATTATGATAGGTACGTGCAGCTCTCTGCTCACTGAAGAGCCACCATGTCTAGTCACATGCAGGCCAAATTCAGCTTTCTGGGTTATTCACGGCTACAGCAGGGTTTTGGGGGTTTTTTTGTTGTTTTTTTTTTTTGGCTTTTTGTTTGTTTTTGTTTTTTTAATACATATTAAAGGTTTTATTTTAAATTGTAAATTTTTTTTTTATTTCAGCATATTATGGGGGTACAAATGTTTAGGTTACATATATTGCCTTGGCCCCACCCAAGTCAGAGCTTCAAGCATGTCCATCCCCAGACGGTGCGCACTGCACCCATTAGGTGTGAATATACCCATCCCCTCCTTCCCTCCCACCTGCCCGACACCCGATGAATGTTATTACTATATGTGCACTTACGTGTTGATCAGTTAATACCAATTTGACAGCAGTTTTAACTTAAATGGGGGGAGGGAAAATGATTCATTCAAAACTCATTGTTTGCTATGTAATAGTTGGGTTGTTTTTTTTCCCCAAAAAAAGAAGTCATTATTAAATTAAAAATCACCTGCAGCTGCTGAAAGAATGAGTCCAGAAGTAGTATGGAATACATTAAAGAAAGGGCTATTGTAAAGTCTTTTTATGGTAATAACAGAGATTACAATTAATTTGTTTTTCCAACTGGGCTTGCTTGAGCTCTCTTTAACTAGGTATGTGAGAGGGCAAGTTACATAATCTCTTTGGAACTCACTTTTCCCATTTGTAAAACTTAAGCATGATAGAGACCTGCAAACAGTGAGGATTAAGCGTGGAAGGTGATAGTGGCCATAGGAATGCAGCTTTGATGCTTTCACGTTAATCTTAAAATGTTGTTTTGTGGATAGTGCTTCCAGCTCACACACTTGGAGTCACTTCTCCTTTCATAAAATAAATTGTAGTTTCGCCAGTGCAGCCCTGAAGCTGCAGCTCCTACCTTTACCCTCCCCACTCTTCCCCTTGTCTGGAATGTCCCCCTGCTTTGTGTACCTTGTCCCCTAAGTCTCCACAGTCCTGTTCACGTCAGCACATCTGTAAGTCTTTCTTGGCTGACCAACCTCTTCTTCCTCTGAACTCTTGCCCCACTAAAGGTTTATATCTCTTATTTGGCCCTTAGTATATACTTCTTTTTATTATTTTGATTTTTATATTTATAAATTTTGGAAAGGAATACTTATATCTTTAACCTACAAAATTATCAACACATAAACAGTGCTTTACTATATTTACTTTGTTCTAATAATAAGGCAAGTGAGTACAGAAGAGACATACACAAACACAGAGTGTCTATTTTATACTATCATGAAAATGGTAGTAACCAGAGCTCTGTAACCTAGGGACACTAATGTGTCACCCTCTGGCTCAGAGCTAGGAAAAATAAAGCACTGAAAAATAAAATGATTTGTACCATCTATTTGAAATTAATTTATATATAAGTAAAAAAACACTGTGACTATTTAAAGAGAGAGAGAGAAGTCTTGAATTAGTTGAAATTTCGTACCTAAAAAATGTTGTAAACATTTTCATCAACAGTCCTATTCTGCTACTGATTTCTCAAAGCAATGAGTGCAGGTAAATACAATGGAATATTTGTCACCCAGGCAATTTTAGGGAAAGGTACCTTAACGAGATAAATAAAACGGAAGATAAAATTTTTATTTCTAAAAATATGCTTCTTTGGGAAATTTCATATTGAGAAAAATAACACTAAATATACATGTCTACACCAGTGACAGGAAGAAAGTAATGAAATGTCCTGATATCATTTAACAGTCTCTTCAGAAATGTCTGTCAAAATAACCCTGTAGCAACTCCTTTAAATTACGTTCCATTCTTGAGAAGCAACTTACCGTGCAGTCTTGACCCAACTGCCCTGATTCAGCTCCTGCCTCTGTCTCTTACTGAGTTTGCAAAGTCGAGTATCCCTGACCTTCTGGGCATTTAGTTTATTTATCTGTAAAATGAGATGATAATAATAATGATATTCGTGGTCATGGTATGAGGATCAAGTGGGTCAGTACATTTAAATTACATAGACCACCGGCACATAATAAGCTCTCAAAAATATTAACTATTATTATTTTGATTCATTGCTGGGAAAGCAGGACATGAATAGAAAATAGAAATGTTGTCCAGTGTGTTCTGTTATGCAATAATAAATCAAATGCCACAGGATTGAACATAACCGTGCCCTGCTTAATTGTAGTACAAGCAGTAACACACACTGACATATCATTTAGAGTCAACTAAATATACTGTTATACAAAAGAAAATGGGTACTGGGCTCCTGGTGAGAAGTCTAAACATATTACAAAACATTAAGCTTTGTGGAAAGAACAAGATTTGATTTACATCACCTACATTTAATAGGACTACTAAGAAAGAAACTCATCATATAAGTAAGGACCTACTGGCATTTGTCATTCACACTATTTTTATTATTGTGAAATGAGTTCAAATTACAGAGCATTAAAATGGTTTGTGTGTACATCTTACCTAAATTCATTTTTGAATGTTGATACTGTTTATTAATTTTGCTTTACTTAAGAATTTTCATTTGACCAGAAGTAGTAAAATTGCAAAGTCTGGTGTTTTAATCATATGTTTAAAATTCTACTAAGATGTGTGAAACCCCATCTCTCTGTGAATGTTGGAAATGAAAGCATAATACTCTACTAATCATAGGGTAGGACACAACGAGGTCATAGGAGTGTGCAGAACAGGACTGGACGCGGAAGGTCTCGGGCGAGACCACTGGAATGAAATGCTGGCCTACCACCGAAAACCCATAACACACTGGCACCCCTTGCTGGAGGTAAGCTTGAGAGTTCCCGACATCTGCCCTCTCTTATCTCTTTTGCTTACGTATTATTTATCTGCTAACCTTTATCTGACATTGTATGTATTAACTGTTCAAAAAAAATAGCAATAAAGATTGCTCTTGCTTTTGTCTCACAGTGTTTACCATTAGTATTCAAAGTTCCGTGTGCCTTGTTGGATTTTAAAAACCACTAGACTTTCTGGCTTTATATTCCTTTGGACAATAAGCCCAGTAAAAACTGCAAGTCTGTTACATTCTTTGCATGGCCTGAAAACTTAAAACAGTGAGTGCTGGGGCAATCTAGTAAGTTTATTACTAACTGGAAACTGAGTTTTTGTGCTTCTCTTTGTGAAAACAGCTGCCTTACCTAAAGTTCCCCACAATCCTTAAATAGTGGTACTGTCATCTAATACGTCTTTTCTATGTAAGGGGGCAGGTATGTCTCCCTCAATTCTGGCCAGGAAGTAAAACTGCCCACAGATTTTAAAAATATTGAGGCATGAGTTTGCCTGAGTTCAAGACCTAACTCTGCTGTGTGACCACATATTGTGCAACCTTGGGCAAGTTACTTTAACGTCTCCAAGTTTCCACTGTGACTCTATCATAGCAGTAAACTCAGAGTAAAACTAAATAAATGCCAAATATCAAGTGCTTAGCACAAAGCATGGCACAATGTTAGCTATTATTAATAGTTATAGTGAGGCCGGGCGCGGTGGCTCACGCCTGTAATCCTAGCACTCTGGGAGGCCGAGGTGGGCGGATCGTTTGAGCTCAGGAGTTCGAGACCAGCCTGAGCAAGAGCGAGACCCCATCTCTACTAAAAATAGAAAGAAATTATATGGACAGCTAAAAATATATATAGAAAAAATTAGCCGGGCATGGTGGTGCATGCCTGTAGTCCCAACTACCCGGGAGGCTGAGACAGGAGGATCCCTTGAGCTCAGGAGTTTGAGGTTGCTGTGAGCTAGGCTGACGTCACGGTACTCACTCTAGCCTGGGCAACAAAGTGAGACTCTGTCTCAAAAAAAAAAAAAAAAAAAAAAAATAGTTATAGTGACCAGAGGAAGTGTCAATACCTGTTTTCTGTCAGGATTTTTAGCCATGAAGTTCGTCATCAGTCTACCTGATACACCAAATGTTGCTAGGTTGGATGGCTTACTTGCCCAAAGACAGTTGCTACAGCCTCTTGAAAAGTCACAAAGGAAGTAGTTTATATGACCTGATTAATTGAGAGGTTATGCACGTTCACAAAGGGATGTGTAGTAGATGATGGATTTTATGCAATTTAATAAATAGAATAGTTACACTGACCACATAGTGAGTGAATAATAATTACACCTACCATCCTGCTATAGGTAATATTCTGCTTCTTGTTCGGGCACTAAGCACGGGGTTGAATGGGAGAGGCTGTGCAGTGTAATTCACTAAATATCTGTGGGACCAGGTTCTAATCTCAGTTTAGTCACAAAAATGTGACATTGGCTGTGCTACTCAGGACATTGTGGGGAAAACTCTGTGAACATTGTAAGAACATTGCATGCTCAGGGTGGCAAATTGTCAGCACAGATATCTGTTTATATATGAATGCTCAAGGTTTTTACCTGACTTCATAATTTAGTGTATAATAAGTCATAAAAGACAGACAGACACACACACACACACAGACACACACACACACACACACACACACACACACAGCTATCCACAGAGTGTTGTCCCCTAGAGTTTCTGAAGTACAGACAGAGGTATTCTCTGAATAGCTCAAGCCTTGGAAAGTTATGCTTTGTTTCAACAGTGGCCATTGTCCAAAGTAGACTCTACTGCTTATTGTATAATTGCTATTCATTTCCTATTCTCTTCTTTAAGTTTGAAAAATGAATGTTAATCCTAAGAATCTAGAAAGGAGAGCAAAGCTTTGTTAAGCAAGGACCCACAGTGGATGGAGAAGTGGGTTCTAATCTTTGTTCCTCTGGTTGTGTGATCCCGGGCAGTTTGCTCATTCTGTCTACAACTGCATTTCTCCATATTTAATGAAAATGGAAGCCCATGCCCCTATAGGCATCACACAGATGATGCAGGAATAATTGTGATAATGTAAATAAGAACTTTTGACTAATGAGAGGAAAGGTGCTGTATGACCCAAAGCATATTAGTTATTTATAACTGTTTAATAAGCAGTTATACACTCATCTGATGATGGGAGCTGTGGAATAGGCATATGTTTGCGTCTGAGAACATGTGAACACTTTTCAGTCATAATAAATAAGATGTACAGGAAGATAAGCCACAATATGGGCATCAGAAAAACATCCCAGATGTTTATCTGATAACTGAGTATCTGAGAACAAGAATGTGTAAATGTACTTGCTCCAGCCAAATAGCTCCTTTTCTCTAACCCCTGCTCCTACATTCATTGGTCAAACAGAATATATGGACTGGAGACCTAAGAACTGGCTAGATTTTGCACTATGAGAAAAATAAATGTATAATTTAAATTATATGAGCTCTTGTCAGAGAAGGGATAAATATGAGAGAAGAACAATTATTCAAGAATTGGGACAGGTGGTAGAACAAAGACTAAAGCATCATTTAGAAAATCGGGTTACTTCTACCTAGATAATCAAATTTATTTGGTGGTAATTAAACTTTTTAAATACACATAGGTATGTAAGGATCATGGGAAATTATCTTGGTTACTCAGATCTGCCCAATGCCGTCCTTCTCATCTTATTAACTGTCTCTGTAACCACCTCCTGCCTTAGAGCAAGTGGAATGGAGTCTCTCATGTCCTGGAACCTCCCTCCGTTTTATTGCACTTGCCTAGTAATTGCCCCTCACTCCAGTAAACCATTAATTATTTTCCCATTAATTATTTTAAAAAGAACTAAAAAGCCTGCCATAAAATGTGACATTATTCTGCAGTAATAAATAGCTGTCTGTGCAGTGCTGCTCACACATCTGTGTACCCTGCTCTGTGTAAATTCTCTATTTATGTCCCCTCCTGCTACCCTGGGAAGGTATTAATACGTCCTGAAGGGCAGAGGGAGCTGTGTATATCTGCAGAGACGTGTATATTGTGGCTGAATATCCACCATTAAAAGGGAGCAACAGTTAACCACTGTATTATATTTCTATACTAGATCACATATTGTGAAATTATTGTCTTTCAGTTACCTGGCCGGGCAACCAGTTTTGATAGTCAAGGGTCCTGTCCATCTCCCAAACCACCTTCCACACCATAATGCCTCCAAAATAAGACCATTATGATAAGGACCTAGGATCATGTGCTCATTGGATCAGGAAAAAAAAAAATGTGGAAGGTTTGATTTCCTCATTTAAAATATATCCATGGTAATGTACAAACTTGATGTGCAATTTTTATTTACTTTTTTGTCTGGTTTTTTTTAAACTTTGAACATCTTAATACATTTTACTTCAATACAAATAGTCCTTAGATGCATAAGGCATTTTATCCTTCCTGTCATATGCCTATTAGCTCAAAGCGTGTTTTAATATGTTGTAATTCTTTGCATAAGCAAAGAAATAAGTTTCTTAAAGATTAATACTTATGTAAAATTAAATACAGTTTATGCTGCTAGTGTATAAAGTAGCATATGTCGCATATGTATGGTTTTGATTTTGTTACAACTATGTTCATTTCCAATTGTGCACATGGTTCTACATAAACTTTAAAGGAAATTTGAACTTAACTTACAAAGCATTAAATCTTTGCACAGCAAAATTGATGTTACCTAACTGATAATATCTTTGTTTTATCTCAGCAAATTCTTTTCTTGGTGAGGTTTGGCTCTGCTAACCCTCAAGCGTGTTCTTTAAAATATAGAGATAAAGCTGTAAATTTAAAGAATCATTTTGAATATAAATTTCAGAAGTGACATTTTGTGACTGGAAAGTGGAGTTTGAGCCATTATGGCTACTATTTTATACTGTCTTCTTGTTATATTAGTTCAAACATCTGTTGCACCGTTTAACAGATATTTTTTTAAATTCTAATAATCTCAAATGTAGCATAGTATTCCTAAGTGAATAGAATCAGAAGTTCACTTTTAAAGTGTCTGTAAGGTTCTCAAATACTGTGACATGTATTTTTTGTGACATGTTATTTTTGTGACATGAAGTTATCGTGTAGGCCCTGTGTTTCTGGTAGATCATATTAGCAGACACCAAAGGTACAACTAAACTGTCTGTGCTCATTGTTGTTTAACTTGTACACAGTAATGGTGACTTTTAAGCCCAATTAGAAGTTAATCATTGAAACTGAGTATTTTCTTAAAGAAAGGATGATTTATTTTTCCGCAAACTATAGAAACATACCGTAAATAATACAACTTCAACATTTAATAAAAATAAACAAATGAATTGTAAAGGCCAAGACCTCCAGTCCTTTCATGAAATGCATTTGCCTTCATAAGGACCAAGGATCAGGCCACTAGATGTAAAGACTATGCAAATGTTTTTACAAGACAGAACTTTCTTTTAAATCAGGTCAATTTTTCTGTCTCATTTTCAGGCCCTATTGAAAGGCATCTATATTGGATTACCCCAACCTTACTTTTGAGATGTGTACTATACATAGTGCATATTTCAGCTTATTCTAAGAGAGAATGGGTTTTTTTTGTTTTAAAAAAGGGCAAGAAAATAAAAAGATTTATCAGGATGAGAAAATTTTATCAGCAATTATGAAATTTTTATTTTCATAAAACTCCATATTTCTTAATATTAAGAAATAAAATTTTAAAAGCCTTGAAATTTTGTTTGTGGGCATCTCTCATGATGATTGCATTACCACTAAGAGGTTAATATTTTACATTAACCTTTTAAAGGCAAACATAGTTTTGCTAAAAATTTTTCAAAAATGTTTATACCATCCTAATGACAAGTATTCCTAGCTAACATTTTCTCACTGAAAATAATAGAGGGAACCTGTTTGAAAATACTTGGTTACCTTATCAAGACTAAAACAATCATTTGCTATTATAGGCAAAATGAAGATGACCTTCTGCACTTCCATTTTGGAACTCTTTGTTTTACTGGGATATAAAAATTTTCAAATGGGAAGACAAAAGTTATACTCTTAATAGAATGACATTTTTGGAGACAATTGCTTTATTAGTAGATATTGCTGCAGCTTAAAGTATTAAATAAACTAGCAGCTACATTTCCTAAATGAGTATATAATTATTTTCATCCAAAAATATATTTTAAGGACTTCTTATTGATCCATAGACACTTCAATGCTTGCAATGAAAAAATATGAACCATCAGCCAATTAGGAGACTTTAATATGGGGACTATAGATTAAAATAAGTTTTTTAGATAATTTTTTAAAAAATGTTTCCTAGAAGTTAGAATAAACTCATCATGCCAGAGGAAAAAGATTAAGGGGAGGAAATTCACCACAACTCATCTTTCACATAATACATGAGGGAAGTTTACCCTCAGACTGATAAAGTGTGGTTATTAAAAATGATAGTTCACATTATAAACATGTAATCCTTCCTCTTTTAATACCCGCTCTCTACACAGCCCACACATCTGTTTGTATACACATAACCTATCTCTTTCTGCTTGTGATTGAAAACGAAGTATTTTTAGTTTCAGTATTTAAAATGATTTGATGTTAGAAATATCTTCCTCTAATTTGTGTGGGACACCACATTTTAATGACAGTACTGACACTTTATGAAGTTGTAGTTCAGGTATACAATGAATATCTCACTTCAGGGACTTCTTCAGGGACTTAGGAAACATAAGTCTAGGAAAAAGGAGCAAGTGTTAACTCATTAGCATAACAACACTGATGTTCTTTTTAGTTTTTTAGGGTTTGTTGTTGTTACTGTTTGTACCTGATTCATCAACAAGCAATCAAGGGAATGAGAAAACTGAATAGGAAAAGAACATTAATGTTTGTAGAGTACACAATCTTTTCACAAAACTGAACATTTCATGCTTTTTCACACTGGTTTCCTAATATTTTTCTTGACAATCTTAATTTTTTGGTAGGCCAGCCCTGTTTCTGGTACTTCATTTTACATGTAAAATTTGCCATATTAATATATTCACAGTTCAGTAACAAATATCATCAGGACTAGTGCCAGGGGATAGAAGCAGGAAAGCAGAGCCAGGCACCCACTTTCTTATGCAGATTTGGGAAGTGTGTGAACGTTCTAGTTACTGCAGGGAGATCACAACTGATCAATACTGACTCAGGTTTTCGATAAAAGCAAATATATTTGAACCTCTTTGGTTGTGATATTTAATTGACATTTCCAACTGTGTTTATTCTCCTATAAAATTTATTTTAAAATTTTGCAGACTCAAGAAAGAGTTATGAATCTCTTAAAACTTTCATTTAATGATTAATTACTTCAAAATTGAAAAAGTCAAAATTCCATCCCTGTGTCAACTTTTGCTATTCATAAAACAAAATATAACTTACTTCAGGATGAGTTACCAAAAGAGCCAAAGACTATTACAAATAAAGGCACATAAAATTTTAACATTGAACACATGGTTATGTCTTTACCTCTTTAAAAAGAGTACTCGATATTATTTAAGAACATATATTTTTATGGAATGGAGTTAGTCTGACTTTTTTTTTTTGCCACTTAGTTGTGATTATAACCAGGTAATTTCATGACCTGGTAATTTTTTTTTTTAAATCTGGAGTTGATAATAATTTAAGAAAATCATTCAACCTCTACTAAATCTAAAGAAAATGCAGAGATTTGTTTTCTTCACAACTTGTTCTTAAAGCAACTCCAGTTGTTCTGAGGTACTTGAATTGATCTAAGCTTTTTAATCTTTAGGCTAAAAATGTATTACTGTCAATGAGAAATGATTCAAAAGAACTGATGGTAAAATAAAGTAAGAATTCACGTAAGTAAATGATAGTTAAGCAAAAATGTTAAAGCATATGGAAATAAAGATATTAAGATGCAAAATAAAAAAATTTCTTTGTATAATATTTTAACTTTTAGAGGAAAGTAATTTCTCTGACATTGTTCAAAAAAAAAAACTCATGACACAGCATTTAATAGTTAACTCAGTGACATGGCTGAGAATATGATTCATCTGAACCTACTGTAAGGACCCATTATTTAAAAGAAAATAATGAATTTATATTTTACATGGGAAACAGAGCTAATTAAACTAAACGCTATTTCCAATATGTTATTCAGTGATATCCTTTTAGGTAGAATTTTCTATCTAATTAAAAGACTTCTATATTTACTCAGTATTCTGTTAATTAAAGTGAATGGTAATTTAATAAAAGATATATTGGTAATTACTTTTCATCTGCCATTAACAGTTAACCAAAAAGATGTGTATTTGAACAGTGGCAGTTAATTAATATTTGGTTCAAGTGTTTTCTTCTCAAAGTAAAAAATTATTTTCATTTTCATCCTGTTCATCATGAAGATAGGAAACCAGGGTTTGATTCTGTAGCATGACAACATCATGCTACAGAGATTTGAAAAATGAAAGCACTAAATTAAGGGCTGAAGTGCGATTTAATGATTTATTGAATGCAAACATTTTGAATACTAGAAACCTTGATTGAAAAAATAAGTAGAAGATATTTAAGAGAAAAGATAGACTTCTCCGTCCCTGAAATGATTTAAATATACTCCTACCAGGGATAAATCGACTAGAATTATTCTATCCTGAGGCACTAGAAATTACTTGCTAATAACAAATACATGTATATGGAAATATTTTAATCTAAAACTGACAATAATTTCTTCTAAACTCACCTGGACTATGAGAACCCTCTCCAAAGAGCAAAACTATGCCTGATCTTGTCACCAGAGGGTAAAAATAAGCCATTTTCTCCTGAAATTTTGTTGTGAGTTGCATCTGCTAGGCACAGAAGGCCCATATATACTATACAGGGTGGTGGGTTTCAGTTATTCAATGTCATGTTTTTGTTCCCTCAAAAATAATTTGTTGGCTATCAATGCATATTATAGGTATAAGTCAAAAATGTTAAGAGAAATAAGCCTCAACATTGGAAGGTTAGTGCATTGGATGTTTATTTTGTTATCCCTTTCAATTTTTTTTCTTTCTAATCTGAACATCAATACAGGGAATTATATTTGGCTATGATTTCACTGTATAATAAAGTTTGTGGACCCCTAAAAAACTATAATCTCTAAAGCTATGTAAAAACTGGCCATAGAATCATTCTCTATAACAATTGCATGATTTGTTCTATTTATATCTAGATAGATCCTTTTGTGGATTTCATCATAATTTTTTTCTTTAAAAGAACCCCTTAAGCTTTCCATTTAAAGAACACCAGTAATCTTCAGTGTGAATAGCTTCATAAATTTTATCAGTGTATAGATAAAAAGTAGGTAGACCAACTCTAATATACAAAATATTTGCATTTATACTTTGTTTTATAATCAAAAAGCCCAGCCCAAGTTGATGTCATTCACATTAACATGCTATTGACCCTTTCAGCTGAGAAGTGATTGGGTTTGTTTGCAAAATATGGAGAAATTAAGGAACACATGAAGTGAAACTTTAATTTCAGCCTGAAGAAACAAGAAGTCAAAAGAGAACTGCCTCACATTGTAAATGTGATGATTCCACTAATGAATAGTCCGAGGTACTTGCCAATTATTCTAAATTGGCAGGAACCACTAATATCTTCATTTCACACATGACATCAGATTATTTGGATCTATCATATCTGATCTTTTTTTGTACCCTTCAGTCATTGTTCATAAGGTGACTTTTTAACTGAAGTTTGTGATTTAATACTTAGCCATTGTTCAAATCAGTATCTTTGACTTCCGTATTATAGAACAGACATTTTAAAATCTTTTGAAATTCGTGTTTCTGGCTTTTGTACGTGGTAACCAGCCATTTGTGAAACTTGACAGCATATAATTGTATTACTTAGAACAAATGTTTTTTGCAACCACCTTTAAAGATGTTACACATTGCAGTATTTTTACAATGTCTTCTTTAGAATGTGTGAACGTACTTGTCAGGTTCAGATGAATTATGTAACAATGAAACCTCAAAGCTGTTATGAAGTGTACAGTTTATGATTACTTTTGTAAAAGAAAATGGAAAAGCACTTGAAATATAATTTTACTCTGTTTCATATGTATTTTGAAAAAGAAATAAAGTGATTATAAATTATTTTTGTCTGTGTTTGAAGAAAATACCTTTTCCAGTTTTAATTTTGTGACCTTTATGTTGTTAAGTTTTTCTTTGATAGACATTATTTTTGGTACTCGTTAGCAGTGCAGAATAATTTATTTATCAATAACTCAATAACTCAGACACTGAATATATTTTAAAAGCCTCCTCTAATATATACCATTTTTATCACAAAATTATTAATTTAAGTTCCTGGATTATTTCCATTAAGCAGCAATGAGACAACCAGGAGTCAAGGGTTAAAAGAGATAAATGCCATTTACATAAATTAGCTAAATTTGTTTTACCTGCAAAAAAGTTCCAAATCCCTGGAAATACCTTAGTGATTCAGCATTTGGAGTATACCAGATGTTTTGCTTGTTTGTTTGTTGGTGCTTTGCCTCAGATTTTAAAAAATATTTTCATAAGGAATATAGGTGTAGCAACCAGGTTTAGGTAGTCATCAGAGCACTGACTCAAAGATCATAATTGTTGGCAAATCAGATATTCTTTACCTAGAGTCATTGTTTATTAAAAGAAAAATACATTTCTTAAGAAGAAGCAAGTAAATTAATCCATGCCTCTGCCTAGAATGCGTAGAGAGTAGCATCCAAACAGAGTGAGGAGCCTGAATGAAATCTACATACTTCTACAAAAAAGCAGTTAAATTGCTGCTTTTTAAAGATTTTCTTCATAGTAGTTCAGATTGCAGAGCCTCTTTTCTGCATTTTATAAATCTTGCTAATTGGTTTAAAAATCTCCAGATTCTCATAGAAGCCACTCACTCTCTACTACACAGATCTATCTCCAGAAAATGCATCCCTGAACATCTCATACCCTTACTCAAAAACCCTAAATTAATCTTAAAGAAAAAAAAGGTGGCACTGGAACAGCTGGAAATCCTTAAGAAAATAAAATAAGATTTGACCCCTACCTCATATCATATATAAAAATTAATTTCATATACATCAGACTTAAATAGAAATTTTAAACGTATAAATCTTCTGAAAGACCAACCAGGATATCTTTGTGACCTTAAAGTAAGCATACCTGGCCAAGACTTTCTAGTTACTTAGAAATGACCCAAGACAATTATAGAAACACTTACAAATGTAAAGATTTAAATTTCCTCCAAATTGATCTCAAAGCCACTCAGAGTTTCAAAGCAACTCCCATCAAAACTCCAATAAGCATTTTCAGCTTTGTTTTAATGGAACTTGACAAGCTGATTCTTAAATGTGTATAGAAAAGTAAAAGTCTATGAATAGGTCTTCTGCTGAAAAAGGAAGGAGTTGAGACTTAACCTAAAAGTATCATGTCTTATTCTGAAGCTATAGTAATCAAAACAGTGTGGTACTAGTTTGAAGATAGACAAGTTGACAAAATAGAGTAAAAATATGCCAGTTAGATATGTAAAAGACAGGACATACTAAGCTGTGGGGGAACATGGAACTATTTAATAACTGTAGCTGTAAAAAATGATTATTCAAAGGGAAAATATAAATCTGGCTCCTCTTTTCAGCCTACATACTAAATTTAACTTCAAATGGCCTTCAATGTCGAATGAAAACCTTCAAATTTTTTTGTAAAGTATAAATAATTTAGAGAGAGAGAATGGTTTCTGATGACACAAAATGTACTCTACATTAAAAAAAAGACAAATTGTATGAGATTAAATGAACAACTTATTACGAAATCACACCTTTAGGAAGTGAAAAAGACAAGCTGCAAATTCAGAATATTTACAGTATATATAACTAAAAAAGGGTTAGTAGCAAGTTATACAAATGAATCTTAAAAACCAATAAGAAGAACTTAACCCAATGTAAAATGGGCAAAAACATAAAAGGTCTTTTATGGAGAAGGAAATGTATACGAGCAACAAACATATACAGAGATGCTTCACCTCACTAATGATCAAGGAAATGCAAAGCAAGATTATAATGAGAACAATATACAGCATTAATTGACAAAGTCTCAAAACACCAATTCTAAGGAGGTGGTGAACCAATAGAATTTCTTATACATTTCTGATAGGACAGTGATATTAAGAAAATAATTTAAGAGTATCTGCTAAATTAAAAATTCACATATCTGGGATGGAGCCATCCCACCCCAAAGAAACCCAGAAAAACCTTCAATCATGTGTCTTAGGAGATATGTACAAGAATCTTCATAGAAAAACTGTACAAAATGGGGAAGAGGGAACAGTAGATGACTCACATGCTTATACAAAAGGTTCTGGATAAAGAAAGTATGATACATCAACAACAAAATATTACACAGGAGTGGAATAACTGAATTATAGCTATTTATAACATAGATAAATCTTAGTAACTTAAAGTCTTTTTTTTTTTTTTTTTGAGACAGAGTCTCACTCTGTTGCCCAGGCTAGCATGAGTGCCGTGGCGTCAGCCTAGCTCACAGCAACCTCAAACTCCTGGGCTCAAGCGATCCTCCTGCCTCAGCCTCCCGAGTAGCTGGGACTATAGGCATGTGCCACCATGCCCGGCTAATTTTTTCTATATATATATTTAGCTGTCTATATAATTTCTTTCTATTTGTAGTAGAGATGAGGTCTCACTCTTGCTCAGGCTGGTCTCGAACTCCTGAGCTCAAATGATCCGCCCACCTCGGCCTCCCAGAGTGCTAGGATTACAGGCGTGAGCCACCGCGCCCGGCCTAAAGTCTTAATAAATATTAGAAAATCTTGGAGGAAAACACTGTTCTGAAAGAATACATATGGTTATGCCTTTATATAATTTTTTTTTTTTTTTTTGAGACAGAGTCTCGCTTTGTTGCCCGGGCTAGAGTGAGTGCCGTGGCGTCAGCCTAGCTTACAGCAACCTCAAACTCCTGGGCTCAAGCAATCCTCCTGCCTCAGCCTCCCGAGTAGCTGGAACTATAGGCATGCGCCACCATGCCCGGCTAATTTTTTTCTATATATATTTTAGTTGGCCAGCTAATTTCTTTCCATTTTTAGTAGAGACGGGGTCTCGCTCTTGCTGGTCTCGAACTCCTGACCTTGAGCGATCCACCCGCCTCGGCCTCCCAGAGTGCTAGGATTACAGGCGTGAGCCACCGCGCCCGGCCTATATAATTTTTAAACCCCTAAATAATATTGTATCATCGCAAACAAAAACTACATACAAACTAATTTAAAAGAATAAAAGTCCAAAGACTATGATAATTGAACAAGGATGGGCATATTAATCAGTGGAATAGAATTGAGAGTCCAGAAATAAACCCTCACATTTATGGTCAATTAATTTTTGACATGGATGACAAAACAATTCAATGGGAAAACAATAGCCTTTTCAACAGATAGTGTTGGGACAAGTAGATAACCACATCCAAATAGATGACATTGGACCCCTACCTCACAGGATAAACAAAAATTTACTCAAAGTGAATCAAAGACCTGAATATAGAAACTAAAATTATAAAACTCTTAGAAGAAAACAAGGATAAATCTTCATGATCTTTGATTTGGCAATTTTTTCAAAGAAATAATAGATAAATTGGACTTCATCCAAATTAAAAACGTCTGTGTTCAAAGGACACCATCAAGAAAGTGAAAAGACATCTCACTGAATGGAAGAAGTTATATGTAAGTCATATATCTTATAAGAGGCTTATGTCTATATATAAATAAAGAGCTTCAATAATTCAATAATAAAAAGACAATCTAATTGAAAAATGGGCAAGGGATCTTAAATGACATTTCTCTAAAAAGATATACAAATGCCCAATAAGCACATGAAAAGATTTTCAGCATCATTAGTCATGGAAAAACCAAAACCACAATGAAATACTACTTCATATGCACTAAAATGTTTATAATAACAAGTGTTAGTATCTATGTGGAGAAATCTGAGTCCTTGTAATATGTTGTTAGGAATGTAAAATGGTGCACCACATTGTAATCTGGCAATTTCTCAAAATGTTGCACATTAAGTTATCATATGACCAGCAATTCTACTGCTAAATATATACCCTAGAGAAATAAAAACATATATACACAAAGTGTACATGAATGTTCATAGATACATTATTCCTAATAGTCAAAAAAGAGGAAACAACCTAAATGCCCAAAAACTGATGAACTGACAAATAAAATGTTGTATGCACATATAATGGAATAATTTTTTGGCAATAAAATAGAATTAAGAACTGGTACATACTACAACATGGTGAACTTTGGAAACATTATGCAAAGTGAAAGAAACCAGTCACAAAAGATGCCATTACTGTAGGATTTCATTTCTATGAAATGTCCAAAATAGGCAAATCCATTCATTGAGACAGAATGTAGATTAGTGGTTGTCTGGGGCTGCAGTGGAGCCCCAGATTTAGGGGAGATTTAGGGTGACTGCAAAGGATACAAGGTTACTTTTTGGGGTGATAAAAATGTTCTAAAATTAATTGCAGTGATGATTGTATAATTATGTGAATACACTAAAAATCATTGAATATATACTTTAAGTGGATGAATTGTTTGCTATACGAATTATATCCCAATAAAGTTGTTATCAAAAAACAGAGCAAGAAAATGATAGATATAAAATTCAGGACAGTGTATATTTAGAGGTGGGAGCCGGAAGGATAGAATGAAGATGAATAAATATATACATATAAATAATTAGAAATGGCTAGTTCTTGATTAAGATTTGAGTTCATGGGTGCTGATTATATTAATACATACATATATATACACCCATACCTACATTCATAATATAAAAGAGGACCTTGCATGGAACAATGAAGGTAATCTGTCTACAAACTAAGCAGTATAACTAACACAATTCTGTACAACTGAGGTTCCTTTTAAAAATAATTAATTAACATTAACCTTGTTATATTTCATGTATCACATCTTCAGTTCACAAAACTGGATCAGTGAATCAAATATGGTTAATTAAATCTGTTAAACAGAGAAAAACAATTAATTTTACCACTTAAAATAATACATGTAAATATGAAAAGGCATTGATAGCTTTCAAATCTCCCTCAACAAGGATCAAGACAAACTACATCTGTGTTCATTCCCCTACGGCCCCACCTTCCACCTTCCCACATTCCCTTTTGGATAGATCTGGTTCATTTTCATTTACCCCTACAGTCTCAGTCATGATATAGACTATGGGGAAATGAAAGAAAGAGTGTTGATAGAAGTATTTTTGGCCAAAGAGCAGACATATAAAGATTGGCAGTGGATTAGAGATTGGAGAGAGTGTTACTACTTACAAAATGTTGTTCATAAATAACTTCGCAAAATGTTTAAAACTCCTGTAACTTTGAAATAGTGGGAGTTTGTGTTTACCTTTTTGTTTGGTTTTTGGTTTTTGATTTTGCCTAATTCCTCCTTATTCTCTTAAGTGTTTTGTTTCTCTTCAATAATCCCACTATCTAAAAGAAAGGGAGGAATGACAATACTTTCACTTTGGCACTTTTAGGAAAAAATCCGAAACCTTTAACATGTGCTGTAAAAGTTTTAAGAGAAAGATAATATTCAAATCTGGAAGCCAGTTTCAACAAATCATTCAAATCATTAGCCAAGCTACATTTTTGAAACATTGGGTCATATAATCTATGATATGCAATTCAATGTGTTTTCATTTCCTACATGTTATATATTTGCTTTCTCCACGAATATTTGGGGAAACAAAATGCCTCTCATATCTCAGATGCATAATGTTTGTTATATGAAAACCTTAAAAATCTGAATATTTTGAAATTCTCTTATTTCCTTATAAAGCCTCACCATTGTTCAATCCAAAAGATGGATTTTCTATATCACCAATAAAATTCAAACTTATGTAGGTGCTATGAAAATAAGCACAGATTTTACTCAAATCAATGTTGATTTATTAAAGATTCAAAGAATCTGTTTATGTTGTTTCCAGTTGTTTTTCAACAACAATAAAATTTAAGAATCTCTTTTTAAATAATTTTGATATTTAGCTATCTTACATAAACTGACAGCTGTCATTCATTCATACATAAATATTTTCATTAGAAACTTCTAAATAAGTCAAAGGGATGTAGTTATCAACATCATGCAACATTCTAATCCCTAAAATTCTATTTTGAATTTGCACAATTTTTTAGGGATTATCTTATGAACTAATATATTGAAATATTAACAGTTCTCCTTTTATGGACTATATTCACAACAAAATAGAAGATTACTCTTTTTTCTTTTTCTTTTTTGAGAGAAGGTCTTCCTCTATTGCCCAGGCTGGAGTGTAGTGGCCCAATCATACTTCACAGCAACCTCAATCTCCTGGGCTCAAGTGTTCCTCCTGCCCCAGCCTCCCGAGTAGCTGGGACTACAGGTGCGTGCCACCACACCTGCCTAATTTTTTTATTTTTTGTACAGATGGGGTCTTACTCATGCTCAGGCAGTTCTCCAACTCCTGGCCTCAAGAAATCCTCCCAACTCTTAGCTTCCCAAAGTGCTAAGATTACAGGTGTGAGCCACTGCACCCAACCGGAGTATCTTTCTTTCTTAATTATAGAGATAGTTGTCTAAATAAATATAGTTTGCTATGAATTTCAGATACATCCTATTTGTTTAATTTACTATAAGTGATTAGGTAATATAATTATAATTTTTATTATATAATTATAATTATCAGCAACAATTTTACCATGAAAGTAGCAAATAGTCCTTACTTGCATTGATTTTAAATGTATTTAAGTCTCATACTCTCTGAAATTTTCCAGTGTTGTTTTTGTTGTTGTTATTATTGTATTGTTTAAATTAGAATATTTTGTACTGTAAATAGCTATTCTTCATGGGTAAATCTTCATTGCTAGAACAAATTACATGAACAAGGGAATGTTACCTCTTGTGTATGAAATAAAGGGAAAAATCTGAACTAAGATGTGATAAAATTTCAAGTTTTGATTTAAAGTTTCCTTGCTTTAAGAGTAAAATTCGATTGATACCATTTCTTCATTTTCAAACTGACTTTAAAACCATGAGAATGATTATAATTTTAACCTCAATATATTCTCAACATATTGGTACCAGATGGAAACTTCTTGATAATAATAAAATATTTGGTTGTTTCACACTCTTCACGTATTGGTTAAATGCATAGAACATGTTATGAAAATATTAGTACAGACTTATTTTCTGCAATTTAAAAGTCATCCCAGACCGGGCGCGGTGGCTCACATCTGTCGTCCCAGCACTCTGGGAAGCCAAGTCAGGATGATTGCCTGACCTCAGGAGTTTGAGACCCTCCTGAGCAAGAGGGAGACCCTGTCTCTACTAAACATAGAAAAATTAGCCGGGCGTGGTGACCCACAGCTGTAATCGAAGCTACTGGGGAGGCTGAGGCAGGAGAATCACTTGATCCCAGGAGTTTGAGGTTGCTATGAGCTAGGCTGATACCATGGCACTCTAGCCTAGGTGACAGAGTGAGAGGCTCTGTCTCAATCAATCAATCAATCAAGTCATCCCATAGGACTTTTCTTATATTCATGAAAAATAAAATAAAATGAAAGTATCCCAAATACCAAGAAATAAACTTTAACCAGAGCTGAAATTTAGAAGATTTCGTATACCTTGCATGATAATTTGTGCAGTGTCATCATAAACAAGTATGTTTGAACAAGCTTGTAGGCAGGACATAGCAGGACAGAGGTGGTGAGATTGAAGTATCAAAATCAGCTGCACATTTTTCATTTGCTTTCTGGTCAAAAATATTGCACTGTTTGCCTGGTCGTAAAGTAAACAGAAACATGATTTATCCCTTACCTGTACTTTTAAAAAATACAGTGTCATCATAAACAAGTGAGTATGTTTGAACAAGCCTGTAGGCAGGACAGAGAAGGTGAGATTGAAGTACCAAAATCAGCCACACAATTTTCATTTGCTTTCTGGTCAAAAATATTGCACTGTTTGCCTGGTCGTAAAGTAAAGAGAAACATGATTTATCTCTTACCTGTGCATTGAAAAATTTAGCACATTTAAACAGTAAAAAAAGCTGTAACAAAAGACCTCTAAACAAGGCTAAATTTGCATCAACTTTTCAGATGTGCAAATGTTCAAAGAGTATATGGTATACTCATACGCTAAGTACTTGTACCCTATGTACGAGATATTTGAAGAAGTAATTCAACAAAATGAGAAAAGAATCAAAAATCAAAGATTTTAAGAATAGAAAAGAAATCATAGTATAAAAAATTGGTCCCTAAGAAATAAAACTATTTAAATAAATTGAATAAATACTAATTCATTACAAAGCTTAACATAGTATTAAAAAAACTTGAAAGAGAAAACATGATATAAAAATGTGAAATAGTAACATAGACTTAAATTTTCGATTTCCCTAACAAAAATTAGATACAAAATCAGGGAAGGGATGGAAGAAACAAAAGCAAGTTGAATAACTTCTGTGTTACAATACATGGAAGTTGCCAGTAAACACCAATATTCAAGGAAAATAATAGTTATGTTATATTTACCTAAAAATAGGTATCAGGATGAATGCAAAGTATATACCATCTAAATTAATAGAGAAAAAGACAAAGTAGTCTATATAGAAAAAAAAAAGGAACCAGAAAAAGAAGGAAAACAAGAAACCATTAAAAATAATAAATTACATCAAAATTTAACAGGAGATCAAATATTAGTTAAGATAATCAAAATAAGTAGGAAAGCTCACATATTTATGTTACATACTATCAGATTCAATATACAGCATAAATGTTCCACAGTGGTACTTTGGCAAAATAAACTATGACATACTGTATTAAAAAAATCACGTTTCAGAAAATAATGATATCAGAAAATTATTTTTATAAATTTTAAAGAGAAAATAAGACAGGAAAAGTGACATGTTTGTGTAATCACCCATGTAAAACATTGCTTCAAAAACCCTGTCCCTTCTCTCTTCTACCTTTATTTCAAACATTACCATATCAAACATGCTTTCCCTGTTTGCACTATTATTCCCAGCAGGACACAAGCATGATGTTATTTTTTCCATCTAAATTTCTCTTTGTATGCTTGAGTGTTCTCAGTGGAGAAGGAAGTAAGGATGTCAGCTGAGAGGGTGGGTGACAAGGAAAGTATTTAAACTATGAGAAAAGAAAAGGTATGAAAATCTTCCAGGAGAATGGAAGGGTGAACAGCCTAGGGATGTGGTCCCCAACCCTGGTGGCCAGCGGACTGGTAACAGTCTGTGTCCTGTTAGGAACCGGGCCACACAGCAGGAGGTGAGCCCACAGCAAGTGAGCAAAGCTTCATCTGTATTTACAGCCACTCCCCATCCCTCGCATCACCGCCTGAGATCCATCCGCCTCCAGCTAGATCAGCAGTGGCATTAGATTCTCACAGGAGCACAAACCCTACTGTAAACCGTGCCTGCGAAGGACCTACGTTGCACTCTTTATGAGGATCTAATGCCTGATGCTCTGAGGTGCTGATGCTAGCACTAGGGAGCAGCTGCAAAATCATCCCCAAACCATTCCCCTCCGCCCCCTGCTACCCCTCCCCCCTCCACATGGAAAAATTATCTTTCATGAAACAAGTCCCTGGTGCCAAAAAAGTGGAGGACTGCTGGCCTAGGGGAAGGTACTTGGATTGCTAGGCAGAACTAAGGGTACCCTTTTAGGCTGGTGACATGAATTTAAAGTGGGAACAGTCAGTGTGGTTGTGTGTTTTTCTCCAGTGACGTTCACATTCAGGAGTATAGGCCCAGAGTTTTGATGGAATAGGAAAAATAGAGGGAGTAAGCTGGAAAGATAGGAGATGGGGATCCAAGAGCAGAGCGCATGAAATTGAGAGAATAGAGGGGTTGCAGTTATTTATGTCGTCTATGAGGATAGAAAACCACATCACTGTGAGTCACAATAAAGATATAATGATTAAATTTGTAAAATATGGTAAACAGACTGAGTCAAAGTTATTCATTCATTTTTTCCACTGGAGAACCCATATGGGTGAACACAATGGACCCAGACCCTACTATTATGAAGGTTACTTTGAGGATAGGACAGAAATATCAATCATTCTAAATGAGACGTGTAACTTTTTTATTGTATTATGTAACAGAAAGACTAACCTAGTCTGGTAGAGAGCAGGTCAATGAAGGTTTCATTAAAGGAAGGGGTAGCTGAGACATGAAGAATAAGAAGGTGTAATCTAGTTGCTGGGTACAATGATAAACAAAGAAAATTGTGCAATGATCCTGAGGACCCTAGAAGACATGAAAGATGCTGACTATGGATGGAACAAAAAGATGGGAAGAATGAAGAGTAGCCCGAGATGAGGCTGGAGAGACAGGTAGCAGCCGGCCCATGTGGTAGGAGGACTACTAAGCAGGTGGCCTTTCTAATAGGGGCAATGGGCTGCCTGTAAACAGGAACATTTCAAGTTTACAATTTTAAATTTTTGAGTGACTAGATTTTGAGGTATGCAAAAGTGTAAAGGAACACTAAAGGAGAGGAATTTTTGATAGAGGAAAGGGACTCAAAAAATTTTTTCCACATACTGAGTTTGAGGTGACTGAGACATTTAAATTTCTATGTCAAGTAGATGGATATCAAAGTCCAAATCATTTGCTAAGAATAAGGCAGGGAGAAGGGTTTAGGTCTTTGGAGACAGAGAGTAAAATTCTGAAGTAGTTAGGTGAAAGTTACATGAATTAAGGTTGATGCTGAAGAACTGAAGTATAAAAATAAAACAATTATACCAATGGGCTACATAAGCTAATAAGAAATATGGGAGGTTGTGACTTTTTGATGAAATGTCTGCATTGGGGATTTTAAGATGGACCAGTCTGGGGTGACAAAAGGTACAAGGTACAGCCATAGGAGAACACCATTTGAGGTGAGTGGACCAACCATTAATAGCCTGCATGTTTCATGTGATCTGGCCTGGACGTGGAGTATGGGCAGGTGAGCAATTTCTGCTTGGGAGATGCTGCAGGAGTCGTCTGGTGAAGGTGAGTACGTGCAGGAAGCTGAGGCTGTGTAAGAGCTTACTGATCATAGGTAGGGAATACCAAATGGCACAACCAACGGGTCTAAGAGGAGTGAGAGACTGGATCAGTGGAGAGGAGTCCCAGGGCATTATGAGAATATGAACTTGAGAGTGGTTGGGTGACTACAGGGTCTGAGGATAGCAGGAATGCCACACAGCAGATTTCACCCCAGTGGTCTCTGGAGGGTGGTGGGCTCCTGGCTCCCCAGGGTTGCTGAAGTCTAGAAAAGATGCCTGGTGCTTTGTGACAGGGCAGGGAGCACGCTTTCTTGATCTCTTTGGGTGACAGCTGTGGAAAGCTCCTAGGGAGCTTTTCTTTTATTACTAATATATTGCATTATCCAACGTGCTCAATTGTACTTCAATATGCTAAAAATGTTAACAGTGTTCTGAAAAAGAAGAAGGATTAATAGCTTTTAGTCAGGGTTCAAAGCATGAGTCACTTCATCCCCAAGGACCACCTCCATGCCCTGTGGGCTGATCTAGAATCAGGCTCTCTGAAGTATGCATTTGCATTTTCCGCTGCTTGATGTCACTTAACTTTGGATAAAGTGGTATGTACCTCTACAATAAATGGAGACTCTTCAGCTGAGGTATCATAAAGTCTTCAATTAACCAATTTTCTTATTTTGTTTTAGATAAAATCAATTTATGCAACCCATTCTGGTTAAATGAATCATTTGCATACTTTTATAAGCTATACCTATATCACGAAAGCAATGACTAAAGCACTTCAAAATCACTTTATGTAATGCGATTTGTTCACCCTGGATAAGAAAAGTTTTCTGAGTTCAGGCTGTTAGATAACTAAGTTGTGCGTAGAGCATGCCATACAAAGGCACTCTGAGCTTCTCAAGGGAAACAGCACCAACAAAACCTTCAGCCAAATGTTTATTACTTGACTGAACCTCTTACCTAAATCTCTGCTTCATTTGTACCTTAGCCAATAGGCTTGGACAATTTAGAGACTTATATACAAAAATCAATGCAAAATGTCTTAAAGACTTAAGACCTGAAACTTAAAAAAAAAAAAAAAAAACTAGAAGAAAACATAGGGGAAAAGCTCTATGACATTGGTCTGGGCAATAATTTTTTGGATATGACTCCAAAAGCACAGGCAACAAAAGCGAAAATAGTTAAATGGGATCATATCAAACTAAAAAGCTTCTGCACAGCCAAAGAAACAATCAACAAAGTGAAGAGACAAGTTACTGAATGGGAGAAAATATGGCAAACCACATATCTTATAAAGGGTTAATATCCAAAATGTATAAGGAATTCAAACAACTCCATAGCAAGGAAACAAAATACCCAATTTAAAGATGAACAAAGTATCTAAACAGACATTTCTAACTAGAAGATATACAAATGGCCGTATCCTCAACATCACTAATCATCAGGGAAATACAAATTAAAACCATAATGAGATATCACCGCATTCATGTTAGGATGGCTATTATGAAAAAGACAAAAGGTAAGTTTTGATGAAGATGTGAAGAAAAGGAAACCTTTGTACCTTGTTGGTGGGAATGTAAATTAGTACAGCCATTATAGAAAATAGTGTGGAGGTTCCCCAAAAAACTAAAAATATAATTACCATATGATGTACTATTCCCATTTCTAATATACACAAAAAAGATTGAGATTGGTAGGTTGACGAAATATCTGCACTCTCATGTTCATTACAGACAGCATTATTCACAATAGCCAAGACATGGAAACAACCTAAGTGTCCATCAATGGATGAACACTTTTTTTTAAAAGTGATGTATATATATATACATATATATACACACACACACACACAAACACACGCACACAATAGAATACTATTCAGCCTTTAAAAAGAAGGAAATACTGTCACTTGTGACAATAAGCATGAACCTGGAGGACATTATGTTGAGAGACACAGAAAGACAAATACCACATGATTTCACTTATGTGTGGAATCCAAACGAGGGCAACTCATAGGAGTAGAGAGAAGAATGGTGATTACCAGAGGCTGGGGTGTTGGGGGTTGGGGGAAATCTTTGTCAAAGTATACAAAATTTCAGTTAAATAGGAGGAATAAGTTCAAGAGATCTATTGTACTGTGACTATAGTGAAAGGCAATATATTGCATATTTGAAAATTAAAGATAATTGAGAAAATATATATGATAATTAGCTTGATTTAGCCTTTTCGCAATGTATACATATATCATAACCTCATTTTGTATGCCATAAATAGAATTTTGATTTGTCAATTTAAATAATTAATTTTTTATAATATTTTAATTTTTTTAATACAAAAGTCATGCAGGATGCTGAATAATTCTTTCTTGTGCAGGCTGTCCAAAATACTGCAGAACATCTAGCAATTCTTGTCCTTTCTCATTAAATGAGATAAAACTGTGACACCCAAAAATACCTCCCTGGGAGCAGTGTTGTTAGATCCGGTTCCCCTTGGCCCCAGGAACAGAGAGGCAGAGTCACTGAGGCTGCAAAAAGGCAAAGGAGTTTATTAACTAGCCCCGGGCCAGGGTCCAAATTCCAGAGCACCAACGCAGTGGCCTCTCCAGGAACTAGGACCCCGCCCTGGGGTAAAGATTAGGCTTTTATACTTTTCTGTATGCTAGTTTTCACACTACACGTTATTCTGCACACAACATGTTAGTCTGCACATGACATACTAGTCTGTACACGACACACTAGTCTGCACTTTATCCCCCTTCAGTTTATTTGTTCCTTTTGTTTAGAAGTGGCTGATCGCGTTGGCTTCAGGTTTGTTGACTCTAAGCTTCGGGCTTTGTGCACTGGCGCCAGTTGTAGTTAACATCATCCAGGGGAAGAGGAGGGTCTCCGAGGGGGGAGGGGGGCTGTTGTTGCATACCTTCTAGTTTTTGGTTACAAGCGATACTGGGAACACACGCCCTGCACAAGCCGTTCATGCGCTGATCATGTCTTGCTCTTCTTATCTACTTAGTTGGTTGGAGGGCCCCTGGACTCTCCAGCCCTTTATCAGAAAGCAACTTGCAGTTACCTCCCCGGGGCTTTGTTTTCCTTTACTTTAGTGAAGCCTGCCATGGCTCCACTTACGCTAAGCACCAAGCCAGCAAGCCATATATACAGAAGCAGAACTAGGCTTCTCACATCCAGGAAGCCTAGCCCATCATGGAGTTACCTTTGTTTTTATCTCTGTTTTTCATTCTGATTAACTATATTTATTAAACAACTAAAAGCAAGCATAGTCGCAGAAGCGAATAGCATCGGTTAGAATCAAAGAGAGCACACATTTTCCTACTATCAATTCCTGTTCTTCAGTGTCATTCCTGTTGATACTCACTGATTTAATGGCATTACTTCTTTCTCCCTGGTTTAAGTCTTTGTGATATTTCTATAGTCAGTTTTATTGGCCACCAGTTCCCTAAGTTCCTCAAGGAGCTAAAAAGTGGAGTTTATAGCAGTGTATATGCATGTATGTACACAGCAGTGGCACAACACACATAGCAGGATAATATTTTTAGATACTTACCAATATTATTTATTCCTTTTTCTTCCTTCCTCTTTGGAGTTAACTTTTTCTACCCCTTTCTTCTTCTATTTTCCACAGTCAAAAAAGCTAGATTTCCCATGATCATTTTCTCAGGAAAGAAATATGACAGGGGAAAAAGAGTTTATTCCTGGCCTTTTTGTTTCAAAAGCCTGTGCTCATTGGGGCATGAAGATGACTTAGTCAAATTGAAGGAGAACTTCTCTCCACTTCAATCCCTACGAGACTAGAACGAGTTTCTGCAGGCTGGGTGGTGGGGAACTGAGCCCCAGATAAGAAGGCTTGCCAGGAATGAGTCAGAAACTCATGGAGTCAGAAACAAGGAATTTTAAAGCAAAGGATCACCATGACAAAGCATTTTAATCAAGGACCTGGAGGCTGGAGAAGGATGTCCTTCCCACACTTCCAGCATAGAGAGTCTTGCCCATCACTTGTTTCCAGTGGTTAAGCTTTCTGCTGATGAGAGGGCTTCCCTTAGACCACAGCCCACTCTAAAGTGAGTACGGACCACCCAGCAGAGAGCGATGTCTGCCCATGCTGCAATGCTGCCTGGACACTTACCAAGGTATTCCCACTACCACTGACTTACTTGCGACCCTTGGCAATTCCCAGAATAGAAAAATAGGTAGGGATTAGGCACATAATAGGATTGAATTCAGGGAAAGTTACTGTAACTGTTTTTGGGTGGGGATGCAGTTCAAAATCTTCCTTTATGCTAGCAAAGTAGGAGCCAACTCCAGTGTGATGTCACCTCAAATTCACATAGACACAAACCAAGATGTGCCCCTCATTTGTCCTTGTAGCGGAGACAGTGGCTTGGCTTCTCAAGGATGAGGTGGATTTTGTGCGTTGGTTGGTTCATTGGTGTGGAGAGGCAAGGGGTATAGGAAGAAGTGGTGTTTGGTTTTTTTAAAGTTTGATTTCATATTTGTTGATTTACTTTGGCTTTGGAAGCACACAAATATTGACAGCAGATGACTTGACTCATTTCTATAAATCTGGATGCTGTTCTAGGAACTTCCCTGAATGTTCAAGGCTGTGCAGAACTGAGCTCCTGCTGGCCACTGATCCACTGTCCTATAGACCATAGACAGGGTATGGCTGTTTGTTACACCGAGTCCTGATTATCCCTCACTTCCCTTCACCTCCCTGTTTCTCCTTTCTTCCTCTTTCCCAGCCTTCACCATTGGGAACGTTCTGACATTCTGAAAAGTACAAGATAAGAAGTGGCTGCTGTGGCTCTTGCTTCAGGTGCAACTTGTTTTGATTTAATTTTACAAAGTTAAGACTTGCCTTAAACCTGGCAGTGTGAGCGCCTCTCAAGTTCCTTAAGGTCTCTGAGCCAGAATACAAGAGGCATATGCACAGAGCCTCCTACCCAACAATAACACGAACGGATTCTGGAAGCAACTTGTGCGTTACAACTTGTGTGCATTACATTGGGCAGCTGGATTACATGAGTGCAATGGAACAAGAGTAGAATAATTTAATATGGAACTTTTAATTAATATTATATTTGTAATTTTCAAATGCTCTCAGCTTGGTCACATTGACCTAATGCAATGATAGTATCACATTAACAAGACTTTTGTAGATTTCTTGACACTTGGGAGCTGGCAAGTCTGGCTGCTGGCCCCAGTGCTGCTGGCTGAGGTTAGTACTATGTGCTCTGTGCTTTTTGGCCCCATAACTTGGGGACGGTAGACCAGGGAATCCAGGATTCATAGCCCTGTGTGCATGCTCAAGGAGAGTTTTTGATCTGGAGTTTTGTTTTGGATAAAGGGTTGTGTGGCAATGCTTTGCATTTGAGTTTTAAGCTCACGCAGGAGGCATAAGCAAAAGTTCACAAGTGTAATGAAGCAAGCACCTCCTGGCTCTATCTGAGTTTTGCTTCCCAGACTGTAAGTGCAGGGTATGCCTGCTAACTGCAATACAGAGACAGAAAAAGGGTGGAACTGCTAGTCTTCAAGCTATCCTCCCCACCTTCTCTTCCTAACCACTCCTGCCTTCTCTATGTCTCATGGGTATTCTTCCTCATGATGGACACTGCTCCTAGTTTTGCCAAAAGCACTGTTCCTTTACTGGCATACTGAGTGTAGAGTTCTGCTCAGGCTACCATGACAAAATACTGCACCACAAACTGGATGCCTTAAACAGACATTTATTTTCTCTCACGGTTCTAGAGGCCGGAAGTCCAAGAACAAGGTACCGGCAAGATTGGTTTCTAATTAGGCCTCTCCTCCTGGCTTGCAGACAGCCACCTTCAACCTGCGTCCTCATGTGGCCTTTCCTCTGTGCTCATGCAGAGAAAGAGATTTCTGGTGTCTCCTCCTCTCCTTATAGGAAAAAGACACCAGTGCCATTGGATTAGTGTGCCACCCTGTGACCTCACTGAACCTCAGTTATCTCCTTAAAGGCCTTTTCTTCAATTATAATTAAACTGGGAGTTAGAGGCTCAACATATGAATTTGGGGCCGGGGCACAATTCAATCCGTAACACTGAGTATTGGGTTTGGGAAGGGAGCTGATGGCCCATATATCCTCCAGTCTCTGTCTTTCCTTTATTCTCATTCTCTGTTTCTCTCTGTCTTTATGTCTCTGTCTTTCTCTAGCTCCATCCTCTTTGTACCTTTTCCTTCCTATTTGTCATTTTCTTTCTTATCTGCACTACAGCACAAGGAAGGATCTATAGCTCCTGAATTTTGGATAAAATTTCAAGAGCCTGAAAAAATTGTTTCCTGACTGCCAAGAAGACACTGGACCTATGATATTTAAATTCAATATTAAAAATCACATCTTTTACAGCTACTTAAAATCAGATACCTGTTATGTGCAGACAAATGTCAGCATCAGATGTTAATTTTTATGCAGGACATATTTCACAATATTATGGTGTTGCTTTTCACCAACATAAAAATATGTTTCAGATTCCAGTACCTGAGAACAATCTTGGTCACATGTCCAGCTGTATGTTATTATCTGGCTCAGAACATTTTGTCTTTCTATTCTGAATCACAAAGTGACCTTACCAGTTAACCTGCTGTTATTGAAATAAAATCTAAATAACTTCCAGAGCTATGCCTGTGCTACACACATGGCAAAATTGAACATCACTGAACCTAGTCTAATTTACTTGGTATAAATCACCTCAGCAAGCCCATCCATTTCTATGAACAACAAGAAACCTAAAAATCCTAGAGTTCTAAAGAGAACATGATCCATATTGTAGAGAGTTGGTCCAATAAAATTAGAGGATTAAACAAAAATGTACTGTCCCAGAGGAAAGGAGTTGGTACACTCTGTGATGTAAACCAACCTCTCCTGTGCTGTGTCCTCTCCTCTTCCTTCACCCAGCCATTAGTCTAATTCCCATACTCTCTTCAAGGACAATCAAAATCTCACATCCATTAATTAGTATCACCATAAGATTTCGACATGTAGAATTTTTTTTAATTTCTCAGCTTTTATACTATAGAAACTAGAACTTGATGACACGTATATTGGACAGCTCTTTCTACTTGTTTCCTTGTCAAAATTATGAAACTTGCAACAACAAACACTATGTATTCCTTTATAGTACATAACATGGAACTAGCCACACGTCATGATCATAGGAAATATTTTTTGCTTTGATTTGATAATGCCAATTGTTAATTCAATTAATAGTCTCCCTCTGAATTCTTAATTTCACACACACACAGAAACCATGGCTTATTCTTTAAAAACATGCCAGAAAACATGGTCAGATTAGCAGGATCAATAAACCATAGAGAGACCAGAAATAGCACAATATAGTATATTTTTGTTTTAATTGTTTCAACTATTTTCCTTTTTAATTTTGTCTTGAAAATAAAAATGTGGTAAAAAATTATCCTGTATATATAAAAGATATTATTTCCAATAGGATACTTTGTTTCTAGAAACTATATTACTGGAGGCAGAAATATCAAAGTCACAAAAGGAATTCAACATGTGGCACACATAGATTTATTCCATTATTTTTGTCAAATGACTGCTACCAGCCAGACACTGCTTGGGTGGTAGGAAGAGAAGAGAAAGTAGACGGATAAGGTCTGAGATAGAAAGATGGACAATAACAAATAAATAAATAACAACAGATGATGATAAATACCAAGATGAAAGTAAATAAGGTGATATGATGGAGAGTAAATGAATGGGCCTGTTCTGAAAAAGATTCAAAGCAGATCTTTTTGAAGATGGCACATTTAAGCTGAGAACTAAAAGATGAAGAGAACGAGTCAAGCAATGAGCTAAAACGAAAGCCAGTGCCTGAGGCAGGGAAGAGACTGCTGTGCTGGAGGAACCTGAAGAGATACTCTGCGTTCTGTCTCCTTTTAGGATAAATTATTTTCTTGACATAACCCTGTTCTCTACCCAAAACAGGCTGCTTCCAAGCATTTTATATAGATATCAGAATCTGCAGGAGATCGAGAGGGCAGCCTGAAATGAGGTGCAGGGACAGAGGAGTATAAGATCATGCTGCAGCTACCATGGCAGACAGAGAAGCAGTGAGGGTACCTACTAAGGAGCTGAGATATTACTCAAATGCAAGAAGAATCCAAAGCAGGGTTTTAATCAAGATTGTGACAGGCAGCCATTTATTGATATTTTTGATCAATTACAATAACCTCTCTGTTCTTTCCTTGCCCGTAAAGATCTCCCTCTTAAGAAATGGCTAATCCAATCACAGTAAGAAGATGGAAGTATTGCCAGTTAGATGAAAAAAGACGAAGTCAAATCCATGAGTCTGGCCCTGGTCCTGGTCTCATGGGAGAAACCTGTGCCTAAGCAAGAGCACTGCCTCCTCACAACTGTTCCCATCCAGGGCTGGAAGGATTGCAAATTCCACCTAGCCCTGCTGGGTTCAGAGGTTTATAAAATTAAGGTATAGCAATGATTGTTGAGAAGTTCAGTCATTTTCAACAAAATATCACCAAACAGTAGGGAATAAGGTGAAGGAGTCACTGTAGAAACACTCTGGGTTCTTTGCGTCCTCTGAGGGCAACTATCACCTTGATATTTGCCTGTTCTCCACCTCTGAAACAGGCTGCTTCCAAGACTTTAATATAAATGTCAAAAACTCTAAATGCCTAGAGGGGCCAGGCAGGGAAGATAAATGATTGAAACTGGTCTGGTGAGGACTGGATAAACTCCAAATTATATACCCCATCTAAAGAGGTCAACAGCTACTCAGCTATACAGCTGATTGCCACTCGGCAGGATTTTAGATCCGTATTTTAAAGAGAAGTCAAAATCTCTATGTTAAATGTGGGCAACTAATTGAAAATTGTTTAAATCACTGTGTGGGTCAAAATTAAAAAAAAAAAAAAGGAATAAAGAAAGAAAAGATATTTTAGTCTTGCAGCTCGGATCAGACCTGTCAGTAATGAGTTTGCAAATTTTCCCTTAAGGTACCTTTGGAAGCTCACACTAATTTAATCCGTCCAGGCTTCCTTCCGCTTTCCTGAACCACGAACAGTCTACTAGGATTTAGAAAAATTTCTCAGAAGATCCAGTAAACAATACATTGGTGTCCTCAGGAATTTCCATAATAAGGACTTTTCTTGGAAACTGCAGTAAGCATAACCAAGGAAAAATACAAGAGAATTGAACGAGAGTCAACATAGTCAACAATAAATTATGGTAGACTTTAAAATAACTGAAAGAGTAGAATTGGAATGTTCCCAACAAAAAGAAACAATAAATGTTTGAGGTGATGGATGTGTCAATTATCCTGATTTGTTTATTATATATTTAGCCTGTATCAAAACATCATATGTTCCCAATAAATATATACAACTGTTATGTACCCATAATAATTAAAAATTTTAAAAAAATAAAATAGGGGAATAAACAAGATGGTGTAAAGTAGAAAAATAGAAATATGTGATTTAAATTAACATATGAGAAATGTAGGGAGAACAAAACACACAATACCTTAGTGATCCACATAGAAAGTAGAAAGGAGCAGAATACAGGATTCCAGTCAATCACAGTGACGTTATGTGGGAAACCAGAAACCAGGCCCACGAGAATACCGTAGGGGGTACTGATGGAGGGAATGGCAGGTGTGATAAACTGAATACAGGAGGTAATAAACTTATTGAACATAAATGAAAGTATATTTCTGCTAGAAGAAGTTGAGATTTGAAAGGAACCACTGTTATTGTTAATGTTGTACTAGGAAAAATTTTTGTGAACTATGTTCATGATCTGCTCTTACAACTAGCACATTTGAAAGAACATGATGAACATGAGGGTTTGATCTCCTGCAAATTGTGATTTTGGGGGAGGTAAGGAACGGGCACATAGGTGCATGCCCAGTGCGTTGTTCTGTAGTAGTAACCAGGGGTCATAGCTGGGTGAAAAAGTACATTATTAATAAATAACTCTCAGGAGAACAATAGCAACCACCTGATTTCAAATCTTCCCACACCCTCTCTAAAAAGCCATAAAATTGGTAAAGAGAATAAACAAAATCACATGATTTTTTATTCTGACAAAATACACGTTAAAATACTTAAGGGTAAATGTTATGATGTATGCCACTTGCGCTCAAGCTGTTCAGAGGAGAAAAACATTCTGACCTTCCAAGTGTGGTCACTTATTCATGCATTCATTCCTCATTCATTCCACAAGTATCACTCAATAAGTATCATCTGTTACATATGCTATATCCAACATTGTTTCTCCAAATAGAATGTCGGCTCTTTGATATGTACTTAGTGGATATAACACAAATAAAACGATGGCATCTTCTTATATTCAAAAAATATATAAGTCCACCTCCATAAAACAATGAGAATATTGTTGGCCTTTATTGCAGTTCACTTAAAGATGTATTAGAATTAGTTCTCACATCAGAGAGCAAAACTCCCTCAGAGTTTCACTTACATAGTAACTACTCACATCTTTTAAACCTTTCCTATTTACTTCCCTTTGCCCTGTCGGACCAAGCTCTTCCAAACTCTTCTACAAGTCCCTTTTGCCATTCTTTACATTGATGATCAGAACCTCTCAGTTTCTTCTAGTATCTCTTCTTCCTAAACCCAGCACATTGAGGGTCTTGTAGGCACAAAGACTGTTAGCTGACCAAGATACAAGGCATTCTTCCTCCTTAGAGACCTGGGGTGGAAGGGAGATGGAGTTTAGGGAGGGGATGGAAGTGAAAAGTGAAGGGAAAGACTTATAAATAATTATATATTTTCATTTATTCCTGTAACATAGTTTATGGGAAATAAATAAAACAGACTATTTCTTCGGAATGAAAGACAGTCTCTTTCCTTGAAAAACTTCCAATGTGGTATCTAGTCTAGACTCTAGACAATAAAAGAAACAAAAGAAAGATAGATTCAGGCAGTAAGAGAACAATACATAATAAAAGAATTTCTATTGGTGTGACGACCATCACGCCCTGAGACAGTACTGGGTTAAGACCACGATCTTTGTGTGTCTACTAGCAGTGTGCCCTTCACTCTCAAGAGTCTCAAATTAGATGAGAGATTTCGTCTGACATATCCATCAGCAGATTAGAGGGAGGTCGATCTTCAACACTAGAGAAGTTCCTTTTCAAAGACAGAGTTGGTCTCCACCCGCAGGAACTTATAACTAGATTTCCCCTTGATAAATTCCTCAGGGAAGATGTCCGCTCACTCCAGGCTGCTACGATTTAAAGGAGCTTTCTGTAAATTGTAATTTTAGTAATGGCTCTTGGGGAAACCGCATACACTTTAACCTGCTCAAACACCAAAAACCTCCATTATTCTGAGTTTAGAGCAATCAGCTGCTGAGGGTGTCCTACGCTGGGCCTTTTCTGACTCTCAGGAAACTAGCTAGTGTTTGCATGAGAGAGATGATGCCTGATAGTCCCTGTCCTTTCCAGCCTCGAGAGCTAATTTTGATAATTCCAACGATGTCAAATCATTACCTTCATAGAATGATCAAACAAGCCAATGATCAATTCTGAAATAAAATTAAGAAAAGGCTGGATTGACACCTAGAGCTTGAGGGCTACAGATTGAATCTTTTAAAGGCAAAGATTCCAAATTTCTTTAAAAAGCATACTCTAGACATGTGAATCTATTTTTTTTAACAGTTCAGTATTTTAAAAAATTGAACATTGGCACTTTCTAGAAATGGGGGATCAAAGAATAAAAAAAAAGTAATTTTTAAAACTTCAGCCGGGTGGCAGCTCACACCTGTAATCCTAGCACTCTGGGAGGCCAAGGCGGGAGGATCGCTTGGGGTCAGGAGTTCGAGACCAGCCTCAGCAAGAGCAAGACCCCATCTCTACTAAAAATAAAAAGAAATTAGCTAGACAACTAAAAACAGAAAAAAAATAGCCAGGCGTGGTGGCGCACACCTATAGTCCCAGCTACTCGTGAGGCTGAGGCAGGAGGATGGCTTGAGCCCAGGAGTTTGAGGTTGCTGTGAGCTAGGCTGATGCCATGGCATTCTAGCCCAGGCAACAGAGCAAGACTTTGTCTCAAAAAAAAAAAAAAACAAACTTCCTTCACTGTCCTACCTTTGTCTGACAAATTTCCTGCTTCAGACATCAGCCATACACAGCCAATTAAATGAATACACATTTGTCTTTGAGAATTCAAAAAGCTCAATTATTTGACTGAGTGGAATGTCTAGCTCAGCTTCTTAGCTGTTCTTTTCTGTTACATGCTGCAAATTTAAGTTGATCACTGCCAAAATTTATGTACAAAGAATTTGGGGCCTTTTAAATACAAATGGTCTTTAGGACTTCTTTGCCCCATTTTTTTCAAAAAGCTCTCAAGGGAGGGGGAAATGGGAAATTACTAATCAATGGGTGCAAAAGTTCAGATAAGCAAGATAAGTAAGCTCTAGAGATCTGCTGTACAATATTGTACTTAAAGTCAACAATATGTATTGTATACTTTAAAATGTGTTAAGATGATAGATCTTATATTAAGTGTTCTTATCACAATAAAATAATTGAAAAAAAAAAAGCCCTATGAAGTAGGCGCCTTACTCTCTCACAGCAAACACAACTCGAAAATGACGAGGTACCAAATGGCATGTGTGCATTCTGCCGTGCTGTACTGATCATGTCAAATCCCCAATGAAGTTTGAAGCAGCACTTTAAAGTTTTTCATGACTTTTAGTTTAATTCACAGTCACCTTAATCTGCAAAGTAAATAAAGTAAGTCCCATCCAAATGTGAATGTTTCAAAAATAAAATTACACGTAGGAGATACCATTCAAATTCAACACACAATTTTTAAGCACTTATAATGTATCAAGCAATGTTAGGTGCTATGAGGAACACAAAGATGAGGATGACACAGTTTACTCTTCCAGGGACTCATAATCTACTGGAGGAGGAAAAAGACATAAATAAGCCACGCAGACTTAATAAGGTACATAATCAAGGACTTGTCCCACCTCGAAAGAGTTGACAATTTCCCAACAGAGACAAACATTCTACCAGTGCTAATACTAAGCAGAATGTCCCAAGAGTTTTATTAAAAATATACAACGCGATTGTGTCAGGTGCAAACATTGGTAGAGCTACTATTTGCCAGTCTCCATGCATGACACTGTATATTCACATGTATATTCATTAACTAATTTAAAGAAAGAGGACATTAATTACCAGAAGAAAGCAAGGAAGGTTTGGTGGATATCTAGAGACTGACTAGTACAAATTGAGCAACAGTAAGAGCTTACAATTCTGGCCCCCTCAGCCTGGGTTGGCAGAGCCCTCCTCCCATTCTCCAGCACCTACATGTCTTTTTCTAATGCAATTGCACAGGTTGTGTGGGCAACAGCCATGACTAAGTATACTGTTCACTATCTCAACCTGTCAACCTGGAAAAGATGAGAATCAGACTACTGATAGGGATAGACAAGCAAAAATTCAGTAATCTCAAAGATATTTTCCAGTTCTAAAATTTAGTTATTTTATGTTTTGTTTTGTGTAAGGGAATTTTCAAGGCAAATGTCTTAACATTTGGCTTTGGTTGATCACACTTGTTTTCCCTTTAGTTCTTTAGGCAATTTCAAACAAAAAATACATACCTTAGCAACTTAGGATGAGAAGGCCAAAGAGCAAAGAGGAGACATAGTTTAGAAATTCCTGACTTGTAATGTTGTAGTACTGATGTTCCATTAGTTATAAAGAGAACACAGTACTTGAATCTAATGATTTCGGATTTTTGATTTGTCACTTAAAATATTGATATCTCTTTATACCCATATCATATAGCCAAAATTAATTAATACTATGCCAAGCATATTCTATGTATCACTTATTTATTTTTCTGTGAAACTTTATAGAAGCCCAGCAGAGAATGATTGAATTCTCTGTGATTTTTAATGAAAGGAATCTGCAAAAAAAATCTTCATATTGTATTGATCCTTTTATTTATAATTGTGTCAGTCTTCAATTTTTTTTACATCAAAAAACCATAAATGTTACTCCGACAGGAAAATGGGCCATATAATTGAGCAATCCTTATTTAATTATGGTAAGGTGCACATTGTTCTAGCAACAGCTGGCAGGAATTAAGGCTAGCTGCATGTAATGGCAATAGCAGATTCAGAAAGCAGCCCAGCGTTATCTGGTCCGTTGAAAATTGATGAGTCATGTACCATATGTACTGTACAATCCCTACAAATTGAAACAGGTGAATTTGACAGGCTAGTGTTGTTTTCTATAGAAAAACTTTTCTGTGGCCCTTGCAAATTATCCATGGACCTTAATTTATATTTTACATATCAAAAGAGGACCATGACGGTGGTAATGATCTTTAACTGCACACTCTAATGATTTGTAGCTTCTTGTTTTTCACATAATGTCAGAGTGACTTATGTACTAAAGTTGATGCCTGCCTTATTGCTTACACTTCTTCAGTTTTTTTCAGTTTACAGGTTCAGCAGATGACTTTTATGAAAAAGAAAATTACAAAATGTCATCAATTACTTACCATGACTTCTATTGAAGATATATTCATTTAGTTTTATTAGGTTTAGGGGTATTCCTCAGATTCCTATCTCAGTCTATTAGCACTTTTTGAGTTTATATATCTAATATAACAGTATTATTCTTTTCATCTGTTAGTTAACATTTTTCTTAAAGAAAAAATGCTCCAACTGCCAAAGATTTATTTTTTAAAATTTGTTAACCCCAAAAGTGTTAACATATAATTAAATATAATTATAGCTAATGTTGCCTTATTCAATGTTCTCTAATATATTTAGACTTCTTCAATCTGCATTTTGGTGTTTCAAAAACAATTTGTGTGCTTCCTGGCATTGCTTCATTGTCATTTATCTGACAAAGAATCAATTTTTTGAATGATATGAATACTATAGAAAATGTTCGTTTATGTTGTGAAATGCATTTATATAATTTTTAAAAATGCTTACTGCATCTTTTTTATATAGACTTTTATACAGATATAGCATACAATGATTTTTGAATTAGTCATGATAGACCATACACTGGTAAAAAGGAAAATACAAGAAACCTGAAGTCTTTGTGATTTAATCCAATAAAGATTTATTTCTTGCTCACATCAAGTTCAATGTGAGTTGGGCAGCCCCCTCCATCTCACAGCTACCTCTGTAACATACGGTTCCTAAAGTCCCTGCCTCAGAATAAGAGAGAACAGAACTATCACATGAGTTACTTTTAACAGACAGGCCTGGATGTGACTTATCTTGGCAACTGGCCAGAACATGGTCACATGGCCACAATATAACTACAAGGGTACTTGGAATGCATTTTGTATAAGTGAAGTAAAAATTGGAGTTAGTTTCATGGTAGAGTAAACTGTCATTTTGAGTCATGGAGACATGAACCTCATTGTGAAAGTGTCAACTAAAAATTAACCTTTTGATTTTAAAACAAATCAAAGATCCCATATGCATTTTTATCAAAGATACAGAGGACTGTTTAAAACATGACACTAACCTATATATTTCATCCACTTTTTCCAATGAGAAAGCTCATGTTATTCTCCTTTCAGATTCTTTCCAGTTCATGTTCCTTCTTATGCAGATTATATCACACCCACTTGTACCTGCCATCAGAGATAAATGCAGTTTCGCCCCTGGAGTCTCTTCTTACAGGTCAGGAATTCATTCCGATTGTTCACCATCTGTGCTGTTTTCATTGATAAATAGTTCCAACGTTACTGTTGCAGTATGTACACACTTTCATGCACTCATGTACATACAGGTACACTTCTGCACTTATTTACTCATGTACCCATACACACGACAGTCACCATCAATTTCTGCCCCTCCTCTTTGCTTTATTTTCTTCCTTTGCTTTAATTTATATGCATTTATTTGATTTTTGCTTTGTACACTGATGCATTCCTTGCCATTAGGACAGAGTCTGGCAGCCAGGAGCTAGCTGCTTAATTAATAGTTGATAAATAAATAGTTGAATGAATGAAGATATTCTATGTTCCAATGTCAACGAGAGTAGGTATCTCTCTGTGATCCCTTTTTATCATATGTAAAAAGAATATAAGAATCTTTGTCTTCTAGGATTATTTTAGAAATTACACAATGTCCCAAGAAAAACTATGGCATTTGTTTTTTGCAAATATCTTAATTTCTTTACTATGACCATGGATTTTATTAGAAGGGAAACTAATGTTCAGAGTTGAAATAATTTGCCTATACCTGATGTTACTCATGTAGCACACTTACAAAGTTATTGTTATTCAGATCTGTGTGGGAAGAACAATCTTTTTTTTCATTTTTACTTTCCATGACTCATGTTATTTTTCTCATGAGCATCAACCCTTTGGGGAGGGGGTGGGGAAGTGGAAGGTGGTCCTTCCATGGAGATTTATGGTGCTGAATTTCCAAACAAATAAACCTTGGTTGGACTTATGACTCTATAACTTACTAGTTTGTGACCTCATGCAAGTGACTTCCCTATGCCTCTGTTTTCTTATCTGACAAATGGCCTAATGTTGGTTAATTTCATGTGTCAATTCAGCTGGGCCATGGAGACCAAATATTTGTTAAACATTCTTCAGAGTATTTCTGTAAGGGTCTTTTTGGATGAGATTTACATTTAAATTGATGAACTTTGAATAGAGGAGACTGCCCTCCCCAACATGGGTGGGCCTCATCCAATCACTTGAAGGAATAGAACAAAGTGTGACCTCCCCAGAGCAAGAGGGAATTCTGCAGCACATTGCTCTGGACTTGAATTGCAGCATTGGCTCTCCCTGGGTCTCTAGCCTGCCAGCCCACATTGCAGATTTCGGACTTGCCAACCTCCATAATTGCATGAGCCAGTTTCTTAAAATAAATCTCTCTCTCTATATGCACATGTCCTATGGTTCTGTTTTTCTGGAGAACCCTGACTAATACAGGTATAATAATAGCACCCTCCACAACGTGGCTCCCCAAACCAACTTTGCATAGTGCTTGTCATACAGTGAGGCTCAAATAAATCCTGGCTATTAATAATTTTGAGAAAGTTTATGACTGATTTACATAAAATATTTGGGAGATAAAAAGATCTTATAGAAAAGTGGCAGTAAAATCAGTGTATCCAAAAAGACTGTCCTTGATAAAACTCAATCTTCTTTTTAAGTTTTTGTATTTTTGTGGATGACATGCCATTGCTCACCTTGTTTCGGCAGCCTGCGATTGACTCAATTTGAATAACTATGTGCAATAACTTATTTTAGCAATGTGTCAGCAAAGTAATTGAAAGATGTAAGCTCTCTTATTTCATAAATGATCATCCTAAATCTTAAAGGTCTTCCATTTAAAATAATTAAAAACTTTCTTAAGGCAACTTTCGTCCTTCCTTTTTTTCGAAAACGAAGGACTTCATACTTTTTCATGTTTAGTTTCACTATTACTGTTGATCAGTGATCTGCATGTATGTGAACCGAGCCTGTCACCATGTATTCTGACTTCATTTAATGAATTTGACCAAAACGGAATAGTTGCAACTCCTTTAGGCACAATCTTTCCTCTAATATTATCGACTTCTCTTCTAGATTTAGCCTTGAAAACTCCTTATACTGTCTCCAACTTTCCGCATCTGGTCCTGTACACCCTCTGAAACCAAAGCAAGAGAGTTGGCTTCTGTTCTGCTGAAAAGGAGACTAAAAACCTGAATGTTCCATGGCACTGTGGGGAACAAACTACCTTTTTGTCCAGTCTTACTTGTTACCTGGACCAATATCATATTCTCAGGCTTATTAAGGTTAGACTAGAAGCATGTTTGGAGGTTGGAAGGTGAAAAGGGGGAATTTTTCCTGACCCCCAACCCATCTTTTAGACTAACCTTGTAATCCCCTTCCTTTCATTATCTAGGGGTTGAACCACCATGTTCCTCTTTTTTCAATGTTTTTTTTATCTCTCGTCATTTGAATTTGATTAATCCTTGAAGTGATCTTCTTCTTCTTTTTTTTTTTTTTTCTTTCTTTTTTTCTTAACCTATCTGACCAGGGACCAGAAATCTTAAAGACATTTATTTCAAAGAAATCTCTACCAATTAAAATTAAACTCTTTAGCATAATAAGGTATTATTATTCCCAGATAGTATATTCCCACTAACATTGATCTCTCTTTTGAACTTTAAAAAAACTTATCTATGCTACACATCTTGGCCTTATATGGATATATGTTTTCATACTGTTTTTCAACAAAGCCTTAAACTATTTTGATGGAAGAGACCATGATAAATAGTATATTTAAAATTTTTTTATGTGGAGCGGTACTATAAAAGCAACCACATGAATTTAAGAGACCCAGTAAATTTGGTGCCAGTAGCTTTCTTACTGATGCAGAAACCAGGAAGTTTACAGGTTTCTAAGAAAATCTTGACACTGGGCTTGCTGTCATTTCCACCTTTCGTGATTAGAGGTGGCTGGCTCAAGACAGCATTCGTAACACTGGTGCTTGGAGATGGCTGGGAAGGTGATACACAACTTTTTTCGAGCTCTGATCAGTGGACAGGGTAGTGCTAAGGAATCAATGTGCCAGGCGAGAATTGGGGTTGGAACAAAAAAAGCATAGTATACAAGAACTTTGTGATTTGATGTGAAGGGGTGTAATGCCATGGACTTCAATGTCAGGCACATGAAAATGCTCCAAAAGCCCCAGTGAGTAGTCTCATTCGCTAACACTGATCACACACCAGACCAAACACCCAGCCTGTCCCAGAACCTAGAAAAGACCAGGGGTAAAAGCCTTTCTCTGACATTCCCTCCCTCCATCACCAAAGATTTCTTAAGCCCTTCCATGCATCCAGATGTCATTTTGGGGATCAGAAGAAAAAGGAGAAAGTCTGAGAAACTAGCATTTATATGAATAAGACTGAGTTCCATGTAAAACTTTAAAAAACTGGATTGAGTGAGTTATCATGGATCGGAAATTTATCTCCCAAATATTTCATATAAACTGATCATAAACTTTCTCAAATATTATTAATGGCCAGGATTTATTTGAGCCTCACCGTAAGCCAAGTGCTATGCAAAGTTGTTTTGGGGAGGATTTTGGAGGGTGTGCTATTATTATGCCTGTATTAGTCAGGGTTCTCCAGAAAAACAGAACCAATAGGATGTGTGCATATATAGAGGGAGATTTATTTTAAGAAACTGGCTCATGCAATTATGGAGGTTGGCAAGTCCAAAATCTGCAATGTGGGCTGGCAGGCTAGAGACCCAGGGAGAGCCAATGCTGCAATTCAAGTCCAGAGCAATGTGCTGCAGAATTCCCTCTTGCTCTGGGGAGGTCACTCTTTGTTCTATTCCTTCAAGTGATTGGATGAGGCCCACCCATGTTGGGGAGGGCAGTCTCCTCTATTCAAAGTTCATCAATTTAAATGTAAATCTCATCCAAAAAGACCCTTACAGAAATACTCTGAAGAATGTTTAACAAATATTTGTTCACCATGGCCCAGCTGAGTTGACACATGAAATTAACCAACACAAGGCCCATTTGTCAGATAAGAAAACAGAGGCATAGCGAAGTCACTTACATGAGGTTGCAAGCTGGTAAGTTACAGGGTCATAAGACCAACCAAGGTTTATTTGTTTGGAAATTCAGCACCTTAAACCTTCATTATGTACAACAGGACAATTAGGAGTTTGCCAACTTAGTTAGGATAGTTGATCTTTCCAGACAAATAAAATAGCATGTGTCAAGGCTCAAAGGCCTGGCTTATCCAGGGAATACGATAAAGTCCAGAATCCCAATAATGAATTCCCTACTTCCAGTTTGTTATATATTTTTTAATTGGTCACTTTACATTGACTTGGTTTCTAATTATTTAAGCCAGGGTGTCTTAAGTGGTATACCCACAATATCAGAGAGCTGTGACCTGAAACCACATATTTTTGATCACCCACAGATTTCCTTTCTTCTTCTTTACGCATTTTTTCTATGTTCTTACCTCAAGTTGAGGGATGATACTAGAGCTTGCTGGGCAGAACAGACAATTCTGTTTACTGGTGGGTTCTATTTAAATATGCCTCTTATGTGAGTATTGCCCAAGAGAATTTACTTTCAGTTGTTAAAGCAAGAAAACATTTTGCTTCTCCTGAAATATTAGTATCTTCCTTTTGCATAGACAATGCAAATGATACAACTTGTTCCTTTTATTTATTTATTTATTTTGCTTTGGCAACTGAAAACAAGGAGGCCATACTTACAATTCTATTGTAATAATCATTCTTATTTTCCCCCAACACTGCTGTCTTATCTCCATTATTCAATTTTAATTCTATTTTGATTGATACTCTCAAGAACCACTTCAAATGCTCTGTGCAGTAAAACAGGAACTAAATGATAAATGGGTGGGAGAATAAATCAATGAGCAAGTGAGTGAGTAAACAAACAAACAAATGACAAAGAAATAAGTAGCTTCCCCTGGCTTAGCTCTTGCCAGGGAAATTTTATCCCCAAATTCCACTTTTCTGGTTCAAGGAATGATGTGTCTCACATGAGTTTATGAAGACCTATGATTGCCTTTTCCTCCATGAACCCTGATTTATTAATATAAACTGTCCAATTGATGTCTTGACTCCTAGTAGCAGCTTCTGCTTTAGCCACATCTCTGACATTACCAATGTCCTAGGATCCTTGTGCAAATAAAATCTCAATAGCCCTGTTTTTCTGACTCTTTTGACATTATTTGTAAATATCTGAAATCTCGGTGGATTTACCACTTAGTGCTTAGATCCCAATTACAAGATATCTCTCTTTCTGCATCTCTCTCTCTGCCTCTGTCTCTTTCTCTCTCCCCTCCCCGACCCAACTCCACATAACAAAATCTGCATGTTATATGTATTGATGGTACCTTCCTTTTTTGCTGAGGAGTATATTTTTGTATAGATCTACCACAGCTTTTTTTTTTTTAACCATTCACCAGTTGAAGGATATTTAGTTTGTTTCTAGTTTGGGGCAATTATGAATAGTGTCACTATAAATTCTCACATATAGGTTTTTGCATGACTATAAGTTTTCATTTGGGGTAGGGACAGATAAAGACCTAGGAGTGGGATTGTTGAGCTATAACGTAAGTGAATGTTAAACTTTTTAAAAAATCACCAAACTGTTTTTCAAACTGTGTGCTGTACCTTTTTGCATTTTCACCAACAGTGTAAAGCACTTGATATTGTCAGGTTTTTTTTAATTTTTAGCTGTTTGATAGGTGTGCATGGTAGCTCATTGTGTTCTTCATTTGCATTTCTCAGGTGGCTGATGATATTGAACATCATTTCATGTTCTTAATTCTTACCTACTCAAGAGAGCTAACTAAGGCCAGTTGCTTTCAAATCTAGATAAAACATTGGTATATCGTTAGAATCGTGACAGAGCTAAGACATGAGTGAAAAGAAGGATAAAACCAGGCTAAAGTATTCCTGCTATGTTCTGAAAGACACTGGCATGAAACTTAATCAATAGAGTCTATTTAAACTTGTTTTAGGGGAGAGACTTTAGGATCTACTCCTGAGTACATACATACTCCTGAGTACTCCTCAATTAAATCAAGCTCAGAGGATCAAATTAAGGTAATTTAAACCCCTACAATTCCTCTGCCTTGCTAAGATATTAAATATGAATCTCTTAATGCTACAACATGCGTAGATTAACCTTATCTTTTCAAAAATGGTGAAACTTATGAAAATGCTTGCTTTTGTCTACATTGTCATTCTTTAGATGATTATTGAATTTTCCTTTATGAGTTTAGTTCTCCCACTAACATTAAAAAATAGAAGCCAGGCATGGTGGCTCATGCCTGTAATCCTAGCACTTTGGGAGGCCAAGGTGAGAGGATCACTTGAGGCCAGGAGTTCAAGACCAACTTGAGCAAGAGTGAGATCCCATCTCTACAAAAAATGGAAAAATTAGCCATCCATGGTGGCACACACCTGTAGTCCCAGCTACTGTGGAGGCTGAGGTGGGAGGATGCCTTGAGCCCAGGAGTTGGAGGTTGCAGTGAGCTATGATGACGCCACTGCACTCTAGCCAGTGTGACAGAGCAAGACCCCATCTCAAAAAAAAAAAAAAAAAAAAAAAAAACCAAGAAAAAAGAAGTGGCCATGAAATTTTAGACACACACATGCACAGTAAAGGAATATTTGCAGGAGATGAGCTAAACCAACTATCCTTCTCAGATGATAAAAGTTGCTAACATCTTGCTGTGGTTTGAATGTTTGTCCCCTCCAAAACTCATGTTGAAACTTAAACCCCAACATGGCAGTATTGATAGGTGGGGTCTTTAAGAGGTCACTTGGTAATAAGAGTTCTACCTTGATAAATGGATTAATCTACTCCTGGATTAATGGATTAATGGGTTATCACAGGAGTGGGACTGGTGCTTTATAAGAAAAGGAAGAAAGACAGATGCCCTGCACTGCCTCAGGACTGTCCCACCAGCAAGAAGGTCCTCACCAGAGCTGTTGTGGCCCCTTGACCTTGGACCTCTCAGCTTCCAGAACTTTAAGAAATATATTTTGTCTTTATGAATTACCGAGTTTCACATATTCTATAATAAGCAACAAATAATGGACTAAGACACATATCTCTTGAAGTTTCCTTTTTTTATGACATTCATTGGACTCTGAACCTGCAATGATACTCATATGAAAACATGACAATCAGTTAACCTGCCAGTAAAGGTGGATGCTTCAAGAATCCAAGCTGTCAACCGAAATTTAGTCTTCTGGTGGTTATCCACACACCATCAAGGTGCATGAGACTTAAAAGGGAGGTCACTCTATCACTCACATCTTCACTCTCTGTAAAGCGATGTTCATTACAGCATTAATTTCTTGAGGTGTGTTTGTATTTAAAATTCGTTTCAGATACAGAGGTCTAAGACTTCAGACTACGCAAAGTGAGTAAGCCCTATAGTGCAGCTATTTCCAGTGAGTAATGTGAATAACAGCTCACTGCTCCTCACTGCACTGTTATTATATGTCAGATATGCTAATTGCTTCCTTGAGTCTCTCGTACAAAATGTGCTCTGCTTGAACACCATTCTGTAGTCAGATACAGCATGTGCATGTGTTCTCTTCCTCTCAGCTTTTGGCAGCTTAATTGCAACACTGTCAAAAAGATCACAGCAAAAAATCTATTCATTTCTCATCATTCTCATTCAAATCTGTCTAGCAGTAGGGTGTCTGCATTTGTTAAGTAGGAGAAAGATTCTGTAAAACGTATACTTTCATAGTATAAATGAACAACTGGTGTAATATTTGTTTTTATTAAAGTCAAAAACAAGAGCACTTTGTGGATAGAATACAGCATTTAAACTCTCATAAATACTGAGACTATTTTGATGACTAACAAAATACCCATAGTTAAGTTAGATGGCAACATATACCCTCTCTCATGGGTTCTGAATAAGTATGTATATTTCTTTTCCATTTACCTCTCAAAAATATTTTCCTATTGAATATAACTTCTGACAGAAAGGCAAACAGTTATTTAAAGTTAGATTGTAGTTATATTTTATTTCTGTAGTTATATTATAAAACACATTAAACATCAGATAATTTCTAGTCATACAGAGATTCCCGAGACTTCTTTGTTTTGTTGTGTTTTGTTTTGTGACATAGTCTCACTCTGTTACTTTGGGCAGAGTGCCGTGGCATCATCATAGCTCACAGCAACCTCAAACTCCTGGGCTCAAGTGATCCTCCTGCCTCAGCCTCCCGAGTAGTTGGCACTACAGGGATGTGCCACCATGCCCCACTAATTTTTCTATTTTTAGTAGAGACGGGGTCTTGCTCTTGCTCAGGCTGGTCTCAAACTCCTGAGCTCAAGCAATCCTCCGTCCTCAGCCTCCTAGAGAGCTAGGATTACAGGTGTGAGCCACGCGCCCAGCCTTAGAACTCTTTTCACTTAAAATTGTTTTATTGTCCCTGCACTTCAAATAGATCACAGTAAGAAGTGTTAATGCCCAAGACAAGTTGGACAGTGTTAGTGGCTGTGGTAAGAGATTATAATTGATAGGAAAAATGAGGGGTTATGTATCTAAGTGGTCCGCTCCCTAAATCTAACACAATAAGTGGTTAAGCAGATGCAATAGTCTCATTTCCTATGTCAAGATCTTATTTAGCTAACTATAGTTGCCCTATTGCACGATTGAACACTAGAACATTTTCCTTCTATTTAACAGAATTACCCCTTCACCAATACCTCTTCATTACCCCTTCCCACCACATATTTCAGAATAGCTAGAAGTTTTCAAATGCTCCCAACATAAAGCAATGATAAATGTTTCAGGTGAATCATGTCCCAATTACCCTGATTTGATCATTATATGTTATATGCTTGTATCAAAATATAACATGTACTCCATGAATATGTACAATTAGCAGTGTGTCAGAGTTACCTTTGGGCACTTTGCTAAAATTCTCATATCTGCTTCTCTCCCCCACTCCCACCTTTAAAGAATTTCTTTTTTACATAAATGGTCTACAGTGAATAGAATAGCAAGGAATGGATAAAACTAGCTGAAAGAACAAGGAAATAATTAGATAACTAGAGTTTTATTGCATCCCGACTTACTTAAATTCTTCATGAGCTGCTCTGCAACTCAGTGGCATAAGCCTAATGGTTAAGGGAAGCTGAGTGTGCACCTCTGAAGCCAGGTCACCTAGGTACAAATCCCAGCTTAATTGTTAGACAATTTATCTTATCTTTCTGTGGCTCTGAAAAATTATATCTACCTGCTGAGTTTGTGGTAAGATTTAAACCCATTAATACACAAAGAATGCTTAGGATAGAGACTCTTAAGATAAAGTTAGACTAAGATTTCTCTACATACAAAGTCTCAAAGGCAGGGTTTTTATTTCTGCAATTCCTATTGGATTATCTCAATTTTTTAATTTTTGTTGGAGTTCAGAAAATGATACCCTGAAGTACGGTGCCTGGGCATGCTGAGAACTTTGAACCAAAGGAGACTGGAAGGCCTCAGAAGCAAAGTCTGTCTGACCTTCTCTGCTCTCATGTTTCCCACTCCTCTTTCTTCCCGAAGCAATCATAGGAACCAGAATTATTTTTCCCCAAGGCAGGTCATAGAAACTAGGAATATTACTCTTATCTTCCCCTACCTTTCTGTACAGGACTTGGCCATAAAGAAATACTCTGACCCACTTTGACTCATTGTAGACCATAAGATCCTCATTCCAGAGGGAGTCCTGCCTGTACAGGGGAGAAAGGCATGCTACACAGAGAGGCCAAGAACATGAACAGACAGGACTTGCTGGGTCCCCAACCCAGTCTACTACCATTAGATCATAGCTTTTCATCCAATCACATTTCTACGTGGCTGTCCATCCTTCATCAAATTTAAGTATAAAAATGGATAGTATTTCCTGAGCCTTTGTGTCTTTATTTCTGGAGGCTCCCATGTCACGTAAAATTTGTTATGCTTTTCCCTTGTTAACCTGTCTTTTGTTATAGGAATATCAGCCATGACCCTTACAACTGATGAGGAAAGATATGACACCTTCCCACCTCGACATCTTCAATTGAAGTGTATATCAATGGAAGTTAAACACTTTTCTTGTTAGTCACCTGGAAGTTTTTGACAGATTGTTGATGGGCACCTGAGTGATATAGTTCTTTATGACATACTAATCAGTCACTCCAACCTCTTTTAGCTTTGAAAAATTCTATTATATTCTGAAAGATTTGGCAGTTTCTTCCATCTTTAAATTACTTGGCTTGTGACAGGCAATCTTCTATACACAATGTCACTTTACATTTCAATGCTGCATCACAATGCAGTCTTTTCAGAGACTTTTTAAGCAAAAATTAGGAATCCAGAATTAACTTAAAATTCAATTGCCTGTGGAGTTATCAATGTAAGTATCTCTATTGAGGTGACAATCAAATGAACAGCAACCTTTGTAAAAAGCTGAGCTCTCCCAAGCAAAGGCAATGAAAACTTAGTCCTTGCCATGGTGGCCAGCAAGTTTCTTTTGACATTTGTAAGCTACATCTCAATTTTAGAAAAAAGATAGAGAAAAATGTGTAATTTGGAAGGCAGGAAAGAAGACAAATTATTTAAGGCCTTGCACAGATCTCGTGCTACTTATTGTACATATTTCATCTCTACTCCTCATCATCTGAAAGATTACTGTTATTTTTCTCTTTATCCAGATGAAAAAGGTATAACTTTTACAAAATGTAACTATCCCAAAGTTACATAGTCACTCACTCACATATCCTGACACGTGACAGAAGGAGGAGTTGAACCCAGGTATATCAAAACAAAAACCATGCTTATTCCATTATGTTACCTTGCCTATCAAAGTCATACATGCTATTATATAAATGCTGATTAATTGGTAAAGGAAAATAAAAATCTCAGGACCCCCAGACTCCTTCTGCCAAAGGGAAAATTAAGCATGGAGACTGAGTCATACAACACCCTCTTCCAAATGAATAGCTATTACTTCACAATCTTGTGTCAAAGCATTATACATTAGTCAGACACCCATGGAAAGGCAAAAGGCCTCAGGCATCTCCAATGACTGCCCCCCCAAATCATTCATAAGTAAGGTCGTTGCTGGCCTTAAAACTTTTCATGATCTATATCCTCCCATAAACAAGGACATGCTAATTATCACTTTAGGTCTGCAGGGTAAGTCTAGGTCCTAAAACTAAAGTCTGTTTGATTCCATACTGATAATGTTGATTACAAACTTATCTTCTCAGGCTTAGAACAAAGACAAGATAAGATCAATCATTATTCCACCTAACCAGAGATATCTGCATAACTGATTATTCCTTAATCCCGTTTTTCTTCAAACTTTCACCTTACCTTATGTAAAATGTAGATTTACTGGGCACTAACTGAAGTCTCACAAGAGTGTAACTATTCACCCTCCTACCCACCTGCCCCTCTCCCTACATGCCTTCCCCCTGAAGGAAATGAGAAATATTTTTAACCCCAAATATAGCATTTTGACATGCGAGGCTGACTGAGGAATCCTCAATGTCTCTCTCACCTTCCCCCCTTCCATTGACTCTCCCCAAATCATTAAAGTTTCTTCATCTACCTGAGTTACACATCTACCTAGGAGAACAATTGTTCTTCCCTTCCCCGTAAAACCAGGACCACACCTGAACAAACTCTTTAAAGAAGATAATGTCCTGTCTCTCAGACTCACTTAAATTCCAAAGGGAATTTACCAGTTAACCTTTGTTCCACATCCAGTCATCCTCCCAGTAAAGTAATCCTTTATTGCCCCAGAATTCCTCTATTCCACCCTTCCATAACACATTTTACCAGAAAGGCATATAAGCTCCTGAACCCCGCTGGGGTTGTTGAATCAACATTTTCTGAGAGTCCTTGCATATATATGTTAAAATAAATGTGATCACTTTTCTTTCATTAATCTGCTTTATTGTGAGTTGATTTTTCAGCAAACTTTTTGTGGGTGAAGGGGAAATTTTCCCTTCTGCCCAACACCAACTTTAAGGAAATGTATAAATACTAAGCCTCCTGAAAACCTCTTTGGAAAAAACATTCACAGACAAGTCTGTGACTCATGTTTTTCCTGGGCATAACCTGAAGCTCTAGCTTAACTGATTGAGACTCTTGCCTCAGTCACTCATTTTGATTAACAAATTCATTAACTAAAATCTTCCCATATTCTGTTAACATTATTGGTATAACATAATCTTGAAAATGAAAACTTATTGAAGTAGAGGCATTTTAGTGATGCAAACATAAATATTTCCCTCATTCTACTCCTCTGATTCATTCTTCTTAAGTTTCCATTGAAATAATCTAATTTTGGTCCATAATATATTGCTGTACCTTGGATGTTCATATTTGGGCCACTTTTGTCTACCTGTATAAAAACATTTTGGGGCTGGGTATGGTGGCTCACACCTGTAATCCTAGCACTCTGGGAGGCTGAAGTGGGAGGATTGCTTGAGCTCAGGAGTTCGAGACCAGCCTGAGCAAAAGTGAGACCCTGTCTCTACTAAAAATAGAAAGAAATTAGCTGGACAACTAAAAAATAGAAAAAATTAGCCAGGCATGGTGGTGCATGACTGTAGTCCCTGCTACTCGGGAGGCTGAGGCAGGAGGATCCCTTGAGCCCAGGGATTTGAGGTTGCTGTGAGCTAGGCTGATGCCATGGTACTCTAGCCCAGGTGACAGAGTGAGACTCTCCCCCCTCCCCCCCAAAAAAATTCTTGAATAAAATTTTGTAAGCATACTAAATTCTTACTATCCTCTTGTAGGAGCCCAGAATATGCCACCCCAAAACATACCCTTTTGGTGTAAGGATTATTTTGAATTGATCATTTTGAAAAACTGCAGCTACAGGAGAAGTTCTGAAAACAGAGTAGGAAGTTACCCTTTCATAAGAGAAATTCACACCCATAAAGTAACTCTGCATTTGTCAGGGTGCCTCTTTCTCTAAACAGGGAAGAAAAGATGACTCTAAATCACTACAGTCTTATCCATGGTCAAGGCACTGACTTAAATCTGCATAACAAACCTTACCCTTGTTTACCTGCTTTTCCTGGTCACATCTCTGTTACTGAGCATCCTCACGCCCTTCTTTCAGGGGAATGGTATTTAATTCTGAATTCAGCATCACCTCTTGGAGATTTACTCTTTGTATCCATGAAGTATGCTGTTATTAAACTTCTATTTGTTTTTTCCCTATTAATCTGTCTTTTGTCACAGGGGTCTGCCCCAACTAAGAATTATGAATGGCAGAGAGAAAATTATTTTTCCTATCTCCCTTACACATTCTTTTCCTTTTTTAAGATGTCATTGTGAATTGCTTTTTCTTGCTTCATTTTTGTTTTCACATATCAACATTTTTTGCTATTTTCGTGACCTTAAACCAACTTAAAAAATTACTCTTTTGTTCCTTGATTTTGCTGTTTTTATCTCAATCTCTTCACCTTTAGTTTTTCAGTCTATAACTTAATTAATGGAGCTCGTACTGAAGAATATCAATTTTTGCTCTTTAAACCTTATTTTACCCTTTTCCTTGAGAATTCTCTTGATATTTTTTAAGTCTCATTATTTTCTGACCTCTTCAAAAGAATAGGACTTTCGTCTTTTAATTATATTACCCTATGTTTCATTTTTTTCTTGTTTCCACATTATCCATCTTGCTAATCTTGCATAAGTGCTGTATAATTAATGAATTTTACTATTTCCAGAGCATTTAAAAATACAGTGTGTTATCACAGTGTACATTTATATATGTATAAAAATATGTGCATATGTAGGAGCCAACGGAAAACTACCCCTTTGTCCTCTAGTTTGCTGAAAATCAACTCACAAAAGGCAGATTAATATAAGAAAAGGCATACAAAATTTGAATTTAACATTCATAGCACAGGGAGATCGCAGGAGAATAATTATCCAATAACCCATTGTGGTACAGAAGCTTATATATGCTTTTCATTGGGGCAGGGGAAGACAGGGAATGTAGACAATTCTGAGGGACAGTATATCAGGAGGGACAATGAATGGATCTGGGAGGGGGGAGGCAGATACTAAGGGAAAGTGAGAGGTGGAGTGGCACAGGAAGAAAGGTTCTCTTTTTATGCAGTTAAATTCCCCCAGGTCATCACTGGAGCCCTCAGAAGAGTATATGGAAAGTCTATCTGGGCATGTGATGACGCCCCATCTCTTCTCTTCTCAGTAGTTGGTCTTTCCTGGTTATTTGGTGAGATTTTGGAAAATGAGATTTAAGACCATTGTATTTGTTTTGGAAAGAAGCTTTTGTGGTCAGAGAAGGAAATTCCAGAGAGTGCTTCTCCCTGACAAGAACCTTGATGCTGAGGCAGCTTCTAAGGCCTCTCAGCTCGTCAAGGCAGCAGCCTGTGGAGTATCACTTTCAGCCCCAACATGTACCTTGATTCTACTGTCCTACTGTTTCCTTACATCTCTCAACTAGACTATTAGCCTGTCTGGTCAAATAAACTTAGTGTTCTCTTGTTTACAACAGGTTGTAAATGCTATGTTTCTGAGATTGTCTTACTTATTTGCATCTCTGTTATCTCATCCAAATAGAGCTAAAATCCACAGCACAGAAAGACTCTAAATTCTCAATTTTCCCCTTCACTTTTTCTTTACAGGTTCTACACGTGAACAGTTACAAATCTGACCCATTCCATTCCTTGGTTCATTTCCATGATTGCGTCAAGTTGGCAGTCCATTCCCGGTTCTTGGTGTGCCATTGGCCAAAGAATAACCAGACACACCGAAAGCAAGGTAAGTATGAAGTGAAGTTTATTGAGGAAGAGTAAAATAGGTTTATAGAGCAAGAGCAAGATATATTTGCCACAGATGACAAGCAGGCCCCCTATCTTTAACAAGAGGTGCTGGTTATGGTCTGGAGTCTTGTTTTATATTGTCTGGATTTGGCCTTCTTGATGATTCAAACGTCACCACTGAACCACTTTAATGGACAGTTAATGACTGATAATTAGCCTTAGATTACTCTAGGTCCTTTTCCAGACCCCATTGTGTCTGGGCTGTCTGGCCTGTGGGCTGGAGAACTCCCTGCATTATTTTTGCAGATTGGTAGGGCATTGGGTTTTCCCCCAGGTGTGCAAATTGCTTGGGGCAGGATCAAAGTGGGGCAACACCAAGGGAGGGCGACCACTTTTGTCTTTAGGAGAGCCAGAGGTCCCTCTACCTAACAATTATACATCTGCAACCCTGGACTCACACATTTGGAACATTGTGCTACATGAACCCAGAATTTTTTGAAGCATTAATTTAACAAATATGTGCTAATTACCACTGATGTTCCAATTCTTTATTGCTTGCTGAGAATAATAGAATGCCAACCACTGTTTAAAACACCTCATATATGTCAGCTCATGTCAATGCTCTCTAGCCAAACATCTCCAGGAACAAAGCCCCAGCCACTGTGAAGATTCAGGAGCCAGCCCCAGCCCCTGCTGTGAAGAAAGAGCAAACCACAGTCAGAGAAGGAGGCAGAGTGCCCCTGCTGCCCTCAGTCTCTTTTTAAAGCCTCATCTTTTCTCTCTGACAATTAGAAAAGAATTTCAGGCATATCCTTAGGAGAGGTTACCGGCTCATTTCTTTCTTAACAGAACCGGATATAGCTGTCTCTTATGATAAGCTCTATCCTCATTTACCACAGAATCTCTTTTATATGGAAAACTCTGTTGTGTCTTTCTTCTCTATATCCAAAATGTTTTTACAACTGCACATGTTACTAGATGAATAGTGGAGCTACATCTATTGCATATCTCGGCAACCTCCCCTATATGTCCCTAAAAGAAAAGAAACTAAAGAACCTAGTATTGTGTTAGGTTATCTAAATGCTGCGGCTTAGAAATGATTTAAAAGAAAAACCCTGAGCTATGTTTTCCATATTATTGTAGAATCCATATTATTCTCCGTGTCCGGGAAAGGTGAGGGAGGTAGGTAGTCGGCTATAGAGAAAGAATTCTGGGCTCACCACATCTAAAGTACCATAGCAGCTCCAGCTGGTGTGTTTTTCATATTATTTCCTTCATGCATTCCATTCTCTCTTCCTTTCTCTTATTTTCATCAGAAGCTGGGGAAGTCTCTGGAGCAAGTATAATTCTTGCTTTTGTAATAATAGGGTATGTTGGAACATAAAATCTGCATATACTAAGCTCCCAAATAATGTGACTCTGAACAGGAACCTAAAAAGCAGATGAATTACAAAGTCCAATCTCTGATGCATTTTATAAATTCTGGAATAATTCACGATTGTAAAATCTAGTTTGCCATTTCAGTTCGTGGAAGTCCATACTGTTGGTGTCCTAGAATGCTTTGCATTATTGACTTTCATAATGGTTCCAAACCAAATCCACATTAGTCATCCCTATAGAAAAGGGATTTATCACCTGCCGTCTCCATAGAAGTACTTCCTGACAGCCTCATGCTTCATTTGCATCGCGATGACTGCAGAAACAGAGAGAGTACGGGGTATAAAGCCTCAGATGGGGCAGAGCTAAGAAAGGCCAGAAGCCTACACAGCACCAACCAATTCTTAGATTATAGATTAAGTGAAACATTAACTTTATAACTCTCATGTGTTATTCATAAAAATAAGACTGATTTTTAGCTGTCCCTTGTAGGCTGACTGAGACACTTCTCTCACACAACAAAGTGCTGCATATGTAATTGCTGTGGACCACTATTTTTTAGCAGTTAACCAAATGAAAAAGTCAGGAAACATATATTCCCTAAGACTTAAACACTACTGTGTTCCTACTGAGTGTAACCTTGGGGCTGAGGTTGCCAGGATGATGCTCCCAGCACTTACTGCAAATCAGCATAGATCCCACAGTCTACTGCCCAAATGCCAAATGTGTAGTTCTCTTGGATATTGACAACTAAAAGAGATGTGAACATTTGGCACCTGGCTTGCTGTAGCAACAGGCAAGGACGTTTCTTCTATGCTATTTGATAAAATGTCAAGTGCCAGAGAATGAAGAAAAAGCACTAAGATATTTGGAAGACAGAGTCCCATTAAGGAATGCTTTATGCTTAGTGCCAAGATGGGAATAAAGAAGTCTGGAAAATATATGCATTCGGTAAGGACAAGATGTTCAAAAGCTTTTGTAATACTAAAGGGAGAGATACTGGTAATTAAATGGATGACTTAAATCTCAAAGTGACAAGATCGTAAACCTGTATCTAGGCAAGAATGAGAATGTCCCTGCTTTCGGCTTTCCACTATGATAATTCTGTTTCACTCCTTCCCCAAGACTGACAGCTGTCTTGCTGAGTAAAGGTCCCCAGTGTGGTGCCTCTCCAGCTCGCGGTATTCCTTGGTACTTCCAACTCAATTTCTCCATCTTTCAAAATTTAGAAATGCAGTGACCCATTCTCTCTCTCTCAAGGTTCAGCTTTCTTCTGACTCAATATGTATGGATAACGCCAATCATGGGAACTGGATCTACTCCATTTTCTTTCCTACTTGAAGGTACCTCCAACCTATACTCAAACCTGATAATCCATCCTCTCTGGTGGACACAAAGATCCCACATCTCGATAGATTAGAGCCCCTCTGAAACATTTTCATAATGTCGTAGATTGAGCTGCCTGGTACTATATTGTCTTTACCTACATATCCAAAGCTTTTCTTCTGAGCTGATATTTAGTATTTAAGTTGTAGAGATGCTGTTATAAATTAATTTCTATTGACCAAAATAGGAGACTCCAAAAGAGAACAAATTGATAACTGAATATGTAATTAGAAATGGGAAAAATCTTAAATACACATTGTTCAAAATACATTTAAACTTTTTAAAAAGGAGAAAGTCTTATGAAAATTTTATAGGATACTAAAGAATAGGGCAGTCCTTCTCATAAGAACAATTTTCTCAAGTTGTGGTATTATTAAATAATATGATCAAAGGTTCAAAACAAAATCTGCAATCTACTTTTCTATGATTGTACTAGTAAATGCAGTTTGGCTGTGAAATTTTAAATTGTTGTATTCTCATTTATTTTTAATCTTTTCAAATTATTTAGGGTATTTAATATGTAGGAAGTGTAAACAGTATACGGGCAAAGAAAACCAAATCTTTCTCACAGCACAGATTTCCAGACTCTCATTCCCATATCCCAGAGTCAATGACCATACCAAATTTCTTGTGTGAACATATAGAAATGTTAACAGAAAAAACCAAAACTCTATAAAATAATTTCATAATAAAATAATTTTTATAATAAAATAATTTTATTCTGAGCTGCACATGAGTGACTATGGCCTAGGGAAATAGTCTCAGAGGTCCTGAGAAAGTACACCCAAGGCAGTCAGGCTACAGTTTAGCTTTATGCATTTTAGGGAGACAGGGATTGCAGGTAAAATAATAAATCAATGCATGGAATGTATGCATTGGTTCAGCCCAATAAGGAAGGACATATTGAAGCAAAGTCTTACAAGTTATAGGTGGTTTAGGGATTTTTTAGTTGGCAATTAGTTGAGAGTGCTAAGTTTTTTCTAAAAACTTGGAATGAGTAGGAAAGAATATTTCAGTTGAGATAAGGGGGTCTGTTATCTGTCATGTGATACCATGCGAGCAAAAAAAGGCCTGATTAACTAGATTTTATGAATTGTAAGATGCAACTTAACCCTTGCCTTGTATACCCTCAGGTCTTGTTTATAATTTGGTATCCTATTGCCACCAAAAGTCTGTTTTGTCAGTCTTGATCAGTCTATAATCTCTATTTTAACATTAATGCTGGTCAGTTGTTATGTGTAAATTCTAAAAGGAAGGGAGTATAATGAGGTGTGTCCAACATCCCTTCCCATCATGGCCAGAAACTCAGTTTTAAGGTTTTTCTCAGGTCACCTTGGTCAAGAGGGCTCTGTGCAGTCAGAGGGGGATTTAGGATTTTATTTTTAGCTTGCAGGAATATTCTATGCAAATATATAAGCCCAGTTCTGACCTTATTGCCTAAGATAGACTTGCTCATTGAATCCTCATAGCAACCAATAAAGACATATTCTTTAAAAAAAAAAAATACTTAGCAACTGGATGCAGATAAGTTAAGTAAGGTAATTGAGATGCAGATAAGTAACTTGCTCGTGATGCCACATCTCATAAGTAGTGGAACCATCATTCTACCACTGAAAGCCCAGCTCCCGATATACATTTAACCACAAAGCTTGACAGCTTCTCAGAAGCCCTTGCCATTTCATATTGGATACCACTATATAAGCTCTTCATTTTATATTCAACAAGTACAACAAATGAGTAATCAGATTAATTTTGCACCTTCGTTTGAGAATACTTGCATATATTTTACAAAACCTGTCCTCTGTGTCTGCAAAAGTATGTTAGGAATGTAAGAAACCTTTTATGTGTGAGGTTAGATGTTAAGTCTTTTGTAAAGTTACATTTTATGCCTTTGTGCGGGCTTGGAAAACTACACCGTACCCCAGAATATGGCACTTTCACATGCTGAAATAAAGCAGCAGCCTCAAGGTCGCTGGACCTTCCCTTCTCCCCCGCTGTGTGTCAATCCTTTGTCTTTCCAGAAAAGCACAGGATGAGGCTGTCCTGTGAAGTTCGCTTATCTACCTAGAAACTGGACCACAAAAGAGGAACACAATTCCCTTTGATCCTCTCCCTGAAATTGTATTAACCAGAGAAAATGTAAAGTCATATCACAGAGGAAGAGACTGAAAATTGAATACCACACCCATAGCCTAGGCAAACTCTGTCTCAGACTATCATATCTTCTCCATTTTACAAAGACAACCATTTACAAACTATTGTCTCTTCCTTGGGCCAATTCAATTCTCATAAAAATTATTTACCACCCCCTAGAATTACTTACATTCTCCTCATCTCCCTGTTCTCTATGAAGAAGAGTATATAAGATTCTGAACCTCATTGGCTCACTCTCCTGTGATTTTCCCCTGTGCACCTTAATAAATTTGTATGCTTTTTCTACTGTTAATCTGTCTATTATCAGTTCATTTCAGTGGGGGACAGAGGGGAAGTTTTCCCTGCACTGCTACACCTTATTTAGATAGAACATATGATACTGGAGTTGAGTTCTGTTCTCTGCTGGCTCTCAGTTATACTTTCATCAAAACCCTGTAGGAGTGTGTTTCCTCCTAAATTCAATCCAGACTCTCAATAGGAAGCAAAAGCAACAATGTTGTCACCTGAAAACAAAAGTGTATTATATTTGCCTTAACAGTCAGAAAAAAAAGACATAATAGAAAAAAGGGAAATGTATTACAATGCCACTACATTAATATTCTCCTATTTTGAAAAGTACTTTTATTTGAGACATGTACTCCTCTCCTTTAATAAGGATTACTAATATGTGGGTCCTATGTTTACAGGGCTCACCAGCTTAAGATGTAAATAAGGCCATATTAATACTAATCCTCTAAACCATATTTGCCCCGTGGCTCCATCTGCTAGCTTAGCAGGAAATTAGCCCAAACATTGCCATTCTTTCTCCCCTCTTATATTTCTCAGGGAGTCCATGGTGATAGTAGTGCCTCACAGATTAAACTGTATCCTAGTGATGAGAGGGAGAAATGTGATATTATATAAATAATGGCATGGATATATAAGATAGCATGGAATACACACAGAACTACAATAGCTTAAAATTGAGAGAGAGGGAGTGTATAGCACAACACAATGGGATTGTTCTTTGAATAATGATAAGATACTATAGATACCATCAGGGCATATAAAGTTGCTTTAATAGCAAATAATATAAAAATTATAGTGATGATTAAATAAAGCAGAAAACAAAAGAAAGGACTCAGAAGGATGTACAGATTCGCCAGGACCCCAGGTATTCACAGGACAGGATGGCAGAATTTTAAACATCAGCAGCTGTGTAGAGTGACAAAGCAATGGGGGATTCCTCCAAGCGTAAGAGCTCACCTGGCCATTTTCATAGGGTGCTTACATTCTTCTGCCTCTCCCATTCCAAATGTTCTATATAACTACCCCAGCTTCCCCAAGACTCCAAAATCATATCTGCCAGGTATATTACCAGGTATATTTTTCTGGTGAGAAATAAGCTTGTAGCTTTCTGGTGAGAATTGTTAATGTTTGACTAGATGAAGTCAAGGTCAGTTTCTAGACACAATATCCTTCCATAGTCCAGAATTCAGACATTACTGAAGTCTATACCTAATCCTCCTCTAATCAGAAATTCTATATTCACACAGTAACAACTCGGCAGATAGAACATGGCTTACATATTAAGTAAACTAGAACAAATATTGAACTATCCCAAGAGAGGAAGGAATTATTTAAATTAAATAAAACTGAGCATATTACCTTACCTTAACAACTGAATCACTTGCCCTTTTCAACTTTGAGGGAGATCACTCACCAATCCATTTACTCACATTTGCAGGTTGGTCTCCTTTGTGAGACAATCCTCCAGGACATTTTTTATTACTAGTATTTTTTAACTGACAAATCATAATTGTATGTAGAATCAAAAAAAATCCCAAACTCACAGAAGTAGAGAGGTAGAATTGTTACCAGAGGCTTAACAGGAGAAGGGGAGTGAGGTAGAAAATGGGGAGTTGTTGGTCAAAGGGTACACAGTTTTAGTTAGACAAGGAGAATAAATTTTGAGGTCCATTGCACAGCAGGGTCAGTATAGTCTATAACAATTGTCTTAGTCCATTTCTGTTGCTTATACCAGAATACCCGAAACTGGGTAATTTATAAGAAATGAAATTTATTTTCTGTAATTCTGGAGGCTGGAAAGTCCAAGGTCTAAAGGCCGAATCTAGGGACAGCCTTCTTACTGTGGTGACTCTCTGCAGAGTACCAAAGCAAGGCATTACATAGGGAGGGGATGAGTGTGCTAGCTCAGGTCTCTCTTCCTTATATTATAATGCCACCAGTGTCCCACTCCTGTGATAACCCGTTAATGCATTAACCCATTAATCTGCTATTCCAGAAATGAATGAATCCATTTATCAAGGCAGAGCCTTCATGATCCAATCACCTCTTAAAGGCCCCACCTCTTGATACTGTCACATTGGGGATTAAATTTCAACGTGCATTTTAAAGGGAACAAATATTCAAATCATAGCAACAAGGTATTGCATATTTTCAAAATAACAAAAAGAAAAAATTTCAAACATCTTTCCAGGACATTTTTTAATTTTTTCACAACTTGTATGAGCTTTTGGTCAGAAGTATCCTATGATGATGGTGTAGAGCAAATAGATTTGGAAGATAGAACTAGTGTCTCCTTCTGGGGCAGAGGATAGATTTGCTTCCTTACTGAGATAATTAAGATAATGTCTCCCTCTAGCAAAAGTTGGATGGCCCATCTAAAACTCATGTTGACATTTAATTGCCATTATAAGAATATTAAGAGGTGGGCCTTTAGGAGGTGATTAAGCCAGAAGGGCTCAGCTCTCATGAATGGCTTAACATAATTATTGTGAGAGTGTGTTAGTTATCACAGGAGTGGGTTCACAATTAAAAAGGATAAATTTGATCCAATTTCCTCTTTGCCTTGTGTGCTCTTTTGCACTTCTGCCATGCTATGATGCAGTACTAAGGTCCTCATCAGATGCCAACACGGATGACTTCCTAGCCTCCAGAACTGTGAGAAATAAATTTTTTTTGTTATAAGTTACCCAATCTCTGCTATTCTGTTATAGCAACAGAAAATGGACTAGGTAGAGTTATTTCCAACTGTTGCCTTCAGAAGCACACTACCTTAGCTGTGATCTGGAGATCAGGATTTCATAGCTAGAACTGTTTTCTGATGAAAAACATGACCTGATGAAAAAGGCATCAAGAAGGCACCAACAGACCAACAGAACTGTTGGCTCTTGTACTATTCTGCCTTACCTTCAATCTGGGGGTCAGGAAGCCATTGCCATAGCTGATGTCTGCAGAGCAGTACAGCACCTGCTCAATCTGCAATGATCACCTACGGCGACACTGTCTCCCTACATAAAACAGTTACAGATTCAATCCTTGCACAAATGCGTCTGATTCGCAGAAACTAAACTACTCCTAAAAGCAGAGCTATAAGAAAACCTTAGTGGGAAAGTATGGATTGCAGCCTTTTCATGTGCAAAAAGCTCAATAGAATGTGATTGAAAAGATATTCTTCCCTCAATATCATTCTTCCCATTATTAGCTGTCAACAATAGCAATAAACCCATTGCTTAAAATTCTTTCTCCTTCCAATTGAAATCCAGGGCCATCAGAGTGACTAACAAGTGGCAATCTGGCTCCCTTTGAATTCCCTAATTCCCTTGCACGCCTCCCTCCCCCCAACACATACACATCATTTTTTCCAGCCATGCCAGCCTCCTAGTAGTCCCTTCAATATGTCAAGCACATTCCCATCTCAGGGCCCTGATGCCTGTCACCCACCTGGGATGTCTTTTTCTGATAATTGCATGACTCCTTCCCTCATGTCCTACAGTGTGTGATACTTCAAATGTCACCAAATCAATGAGGTCTTTCCTGCTCAACTTTCTTACATTGAATCCTCATCAACCTCCCTACCTCTAGAATTTCCAATCCTTCTTTTCTACCTTATATAGAACTTAGCATTATGCTAGCACACCATGCATTTCCCTTATTTATGGCATTTATTGTCTTCTTTCCCCACCGAAGTGTAGAGCCATGAATGTAATACTTATATTTTGTTAACTCTAATAGCTCCAGTGCCTGGAATTATACCTGGCATATAGTAGGTGGTCAATAAGAAAAAATTAACAAATGAGTAAATAAGGGAATAAATGATAACTATTCCCACTTAACATAATGCATGTATACAAATAAAAATGCAACTATCCTCTCCTTTGGGGAAATGTACTATCTTGTCAGTCATTATATTCTCCTCTAGTGCTGTGTTTTGCTCCTTTATCTCAGTCATAATTTTATCTAAATATATTTGGAATGATTAAATAACGAACTTAATAATACACCTTAAATAAAATATGAGGAAAAATAACAAAAAAAGGAAACGGATTAATACTCATAAATACATACTACATCAAGAAGAAACAGATATCTTATTCAGTCTTGGTCTTTGCACCTGGGCACAGACTGTAATTATTATTTTTATAACTTCGTTATTCTGCTCCCTATTGGATGTTTCTTTAACCTCAACACTTCTTCACCTGATCAAGGTTTGTTACATGACATGTGATCCTACCCTTCATTCCTGAGGTGTCTGAATCCTACAGGTCCTGCTCCCATGTGGTTGTTGCACCTTTAATTAAATTTTACCACTTCAATATTTGTAGATTCTGAAAGGATCCCCTGGATTTTAGATATATGCTTCCATGCTCTTTGTGTAGCAGCCACCCTGTGTCCCCTTGATAATTGGGATTAATCACTCTGTCAGTCGAGTATCATTGTTTTATACATTGGATCAGAAATAAGAGGAGGCCAAACAAACAAGTGCCAGTCTCAACTTCCCAGCTCAGTGGAATCCTTGTTATTTCCTCTGATGGAAGCATTTGTCCCCTGGGAACTAAGGCCCTTGAGGGTCTTAAGAGTGAGGAGCAAATATATTTCAAGTTAGTAATTAAGCATACTAGTGAAAGGTATCACTCCCACTGCTACTCCTTAGTTACCAGACACATCTATTATGGTTTTAGAAAACTAAGTATTTTGTCTTTGTTCAGAAGATATAACATACTTCTGAAGAATAAGATTGTAACTTTGCAAAGCATTTTTTCAATAGACTTCAATGTCTTCAATAGGCTAATCTATTTTTGAAGACCATAACTGATACACGGTAAGGTGAATTAATATTATGGAAAGGCCATTATCTCTTTTTTATTTTTTCCTGTACAATGATTTTCTTAAATGGAAGTAGTACTGTGTGGGGCACCATAATGGTGAATAAACTGTTCAGTGAGTTTAACAATGATGTTGCTAGAAAAACCGTGAAGGCAGGGAAAGCAAATCCACTTTATGAACTACCATCCTCCATCGTATGCTCATAGGGAATTTTACTTGGGGTCTCAGGTGCTTATTAAGAAGTGACAGTGCATGTGTCTTGAGAATTTGAACAGGTTTATCGTGTAGTTTATTTGTACCTCCAGACCACCTTACGCCCAATCTCATTTGTACTTCTACCACTTGATGATGGAAATTTGTTGGTATTGCCAATTCTACAGCCTGATAGACCATATAATATTCAACTCAATTCAGGTAATCATTTGGTGTTCTCTACTAGGTCTCCAAAGCAGGCCAAATCTGGTTCACAAAAGCAAAATAATAATTTGCCAAAGGGGTCATGGCTTTACCTCAAAACCTTAAAAGACTATCTTGTGATTCTCCTGTAGAAATTTGTTAGAAGCTCCAAACAGCATCCCAGTAAGCCAAAGATACTTTGAGTATGACTGGACGTGCTGTCTCATCAGAGCCAAGAGACTGAGACGCATTTCTGCCTGGACGAATTTGAGGGTATTCTCTTGCTCTTGAACTCACTCAAATGCACAGCATTGCAGATTGGAGAAGCAAACCAGATGTTTGTATTACTTTCAAGATTCTTACCAGGCATTGTTCTCCTTTCACTTTGGTAGGAGATGTAAGTGCAGAAAATTTTCAAGTGATATCCTGACATCCTCAGACTCATAACCTCTAGAATTATCACTGAGGTTGTAAGCTTCTGAATTTATGTGGGGTCTATCTTCCATCTTCTGCCATGTAAGTATTTTAACAAGCATCTAAGTATTTGCTACTTTCTATAAATTAAGTCTTGTAAGCATGATTCTATCCACGTAGTGAAGCAGAGTGACGCTCTGTTGAATAGACAATCGTGTTCCCTCATGACAGAATTATGGCATAGAGCCAGAGGTGATGTAGAACTGAATCAATATCGTAAAGGTATGTTGCAGTCCCTGCTTGGTGAAAGCATGTTACTCTGGAATTCTCAGTTTATTGATAGAGAGAAAAATAACATATTTCAATTGCTGTGTATCAAGTACCAGAGTCTCTGTTTATTCACCTCAGGAATGAGACCACATCTCGAATAGCAGCTGCAACTAGAATTGCCAGTCACTAGACTTAACATAACCCACTGGACATGCCAAACTGACAAGCTAAATATGCGTGTAATTACTAAATATGAATAAATTACACAAACTGGAAAAATGTATTTATGCCATTAAAAGTCAGAATAATGGTTACTCTTTGAAGGATAATGGCTAGAAGAGATAGATGACTCTTTTGATGATCATATCTTAAAACTGCAATCTTCGGAATCAAGACAGCAGACAAGAAAAACCTCCAGCCAGAGTGTCTCTGCAAGAAAGAAACATTTTAGAAGAAAGTGAAAAAAAATAATCAGGCAGATGAACATAGCTCAGACGAGGGTCAGAAGGAAGGGTGCCTGAAACTACAGGAGACTCCACATGAAGAAGCTGTGGAGGAGAACTGGAAGGAGAAAGGCCCCCGAGAGGCTTGGAGACCAGCAACAAGCGTAGGTGGAGCAGCTGCATTTCCCCTCCCTTGGGTTTTGGACGGCGAGTGGGCTCCTGAGTGGAGAGACCTGCCCACACCAGCCCAGAGACGGCTACCGCCCGTGAGCTGTGAGCCTCTTGCGGACAGGGCACCAGGCTCCCATCTCCCTCGGGGCACCTCCCAGTCAGCAGACCCGAGCTGATCGGCAGGCACCATATTGCAATCTTCTTATCTCCCAACCCACTCTCCATGACACTTCTAATCCCCTTACTCTGTTTTAGTTACCTCTGTTATTATGTTTATTATTTATGGTCTCTTCATCTACTTGCCTCAGTATAAATTCAATAAGGGCAGGGATCTTAGTGTATTTGAGCACAAAATATTCTAAGAATCTAGAAAAGTCTTAGCCTATACTAAACATTCTGTAAATCTCTGTTGAGTAAATATCTAATTTTCATTTCTGTGAAAATTATATGCTTTTTCTCTATGGAGATTTAAAAAATATTTTGTTATTTTTGCTGTGCCCAACTGTGAATTTTTCTTACCTATTCTTTTGCACATTCTCTTTTTTTATTTCAAAGTATTATGGGGGTACAAATGTGTTTGGTTACATAGATCACTTTTGTAATGCTAGAGTCAAGGATAAAAATGTTCCCGTCACCCAGATAGTGCTCATTGTACCTGTTAGGTAGATTTTTGGCCCTCTCCTCCTCCCGCTTCCCTCCTGCTTGATTTCCTTTGAGATTTACTTCCCTCTATGCACTCTTGTGCTCATAAGTTAGTTCCAATTTCATAGCGAGTACATCTGTTTTTTTTATTCCATTCTTTAGATACCTCAAGGCACCTGCCCTCGAATGTTTATTGCAGCACAATTCACAATTGCAAAGATGTGGAATCTTTTGAGCATTCTTACATCTTACATCTTTCTTTAGTTCTAAAAAATGCTTTAACATAATTCTTCAAATGTTGCCTCCTCTCCAGATCAGTTTTTTTTATTTTGACAAGTATATTTTTTCATGTCCCATATTTCCAATTCTTCATAGCTACCTATTCTTATTTTTTATTATGTAACAGTGCACTAATTTCTGTGTTATTATTTTAGTCTCCCTTATTGTGCGTGTTCCATTAGAAGTGCTTCCCTTAGCATAAGTTATTCTCTTTGTTGTATTTTTCTAACAATACATCTAGACATCTCATGACTTTTTTCTTTTTTTTGTCTGTGAGCTTCTTTTTGTTTTTTGGAGTTTATTAAATGTCACCCTTTGGGGATATTTACAGTTTTATACCAGTTTTTAGTGTGACCCTATGTTGGTCTGCCTTCCTGTGTTGTTCCCAGAATGTTCAGGGGTTTATATGAAAAAGGGGGCCAGCAACCTGTGCTTATTTCACTCTTTTGATAAGAACTAAAATTAGTCTTCTAAACTATTTCTTGTTTCTGGAAAGCCTTTTGTTTCTTGTTTCTGCAGATAACCAGGTACCCTCCAACCCTCTATCACCAAAAATAATAAACATTTTTGTACTTATCTCCTTATGGGCCTGTGTGGGAATTTTCTGGGGTTTATATGCAAAAACAATATTTTTGAATCAATGTATGTGTGTGTATACTCTATTTACTTTGATAACATGTCACTAGATTGCTCTCTGGAGTTAGCCCCTACCCTGCAGTACAAGAGAGTTCCTATGTCTGCATATACCTGGCACTAACCAGGTTTTTAAATGTTACATGTCTAATAGCTGGAGAATGATAAATCTTTATTTCCATTTTCACTTATTTGATTAGCAATGATGCTGAGCCTCTTTAATATGCCTGCAACATTTCACGATTATGAGAATCTAGGGAATTTTTTTGCCCTAGACATTACAAAGACTGAGAAGTAGTTTCAGGAGTAAGGGCAGAGCTAGGAGGTAGGCTTAAGAACAATAAGCACAGAACACAGAAGAGGATTTGAGGGACTTGCATTTTTTGTGACAACCAAGGATCAGAAGGTTGTCTGTGAAGTATGATATTATTAGCCTCAAGAGTCTGCATAAAACTATACTTCCCAGTTCATATGATGATGTTTGTGTAGTGTTTAAAAATATAGCAAGATAATTTTCTTGCTCTTGGTCCTATTAGACTTTTAAAATTAAAAAAAATCACTGAAATTATATTAAGAACAATAACGTATATGGTCTCAGTTATGAATAACTAGAAATTGAGGATATGGATTAAAAAGAACTAGAACCTGGAGCTTGATTCACCTTTGATTTTGAGAAAAGAAAAAGAAGTCAAATATGTGGTACATTTGTTCATATAGAGACAGGTCAAATATTATGTATTGATCAAATATTCATGGTATGATGCACTCCTATTAAAGGATATAAACTGGAACAAGAAGTAGGGCCAAGAAGTGTGTAATCATAAACAGCTCTGGCATAGTGAGTTTTGAAGTCTTTGAAAAGATCCAATGAATAACATTCCATTTCCCACCCAGGTGCTGAACAAATTAAGGTATAAAGGAAAAAAATATTCATTAAAAAACCCAACATGTCAGTTTTATTATTGATAAGACTGATGTTGGAGAATGTGACCTGCATTTGTGGGCAAATGGTCTTGCTAATACTGAATCCCAGGATAAGATAGAATTCACTTCCCAAGCACAGAAAATGTCTCTCCACTGAGGGACCTGGAAAACTTTGGGTATAAAAGAGGCTAATGTACACAGTCAGAAGGCAGCCTCACTCCCAAAGAAGGGAAGAGGAAGAGTCTGAGCTACTCTTACACCTGCTTCTCCTCCAAAATCCAGCAGTCACATATATCACTTCAAGCCTCTAAATGAAATGAACAAGGTGATGGATGGAGCCCATGAGCTAATAGAGTGGACTTTCATTGGAAGGTAGCCAGAAAGAAGAATTTCCCCCACCCCAATCCCATCTCCCAGTTCTTCATTCTCTTTCCTTATTGGGCTCAATCATTAAGTCATTAATGTGCAAAGCCTGTGACTTTTCCCTTGTAGATGAGATCAGCAATAAATCCAAACTGATCCGCTATACCTAATACCAACCATTATTCTTTTGGGTCCTTTCCTAGGACTGCTAGTGGGCTGCACAGATTTTTCCCAGAAGCCTCTGAAATGGGTATGAACAGAAAATTATATTAATTAATTTCTAAGTCACTCCGTGCCCGAGGCCGAAAGTTCACTCTGCAGTCTGAAGTGAGAGATGGGACTCTCACCTCAAATTATGCACATAATATTAGCCATCATAATCTATTCAAGGTTCTGCAATGAAAGCAAATGACAACATTAAATCACTCTAAAAATACATTTTCAGTATTACAGAAATATCTCAAATTTGCAAGTAAACTAATCCCACTCTAAAATTCTCAGGGGGAATTTAAACTTCAAACATAAATTCCATTTGCAAGTTAAAGTCCACAGATATTAAAAACCAGAGGAATTAAAGTTAGAAATTAAATTTTCTTGGCCTTGTGAGATAAAGTTCAAATGAATTATATATAGATTTCTTACTCCTCAGATTTTAATTCTGCTCAGTCTCTCAGATATGTTTTAGAGATCTTGATGGAGTTTTTGAGGACCTGCACCCTGGACTGTCTCGGATTGGAAGAGGTCTTGGAAGTTTTATCAATTCAATGTCACATCTCTCAAGAAACTCACTTTTACAGAAAGGAGTTAATGGGAAAGAAGAGATTATCCCAACAGTGACCCATGTGCATGACATTTGGAAAATGAATCATTCTTCAGACCCTAAAATAGTTATCCCAGACTAAAAACTGCTGCCAAAATCTAACACCTGAGGTAACCTCTAACCAAAGCACAGACTCAGTTTTTCAACTGCAGGAAGACAGAGAAAATGGTCAGCCTGTACCAGTCATCCAGAACTCATGAACTGCAAACGTAAAATGATTTTGGAAAAATCTTTCAGAAAAAAAGTTATGTTTGACATGATAAATTTATTGTAGCCGGAGAAAAACCATTCTCTTTATTTTTTCAGACAATGGCATCTGAGAAATTGCTCCCTTCTTGCAAAGTTTAGCAATTTGCAATGGTAGCCAGTGTAGTCACTAGTTTATTTTTGGGGTACCTTTCTTTTACATCCCTTCAAACCTCTCAATTTTCATTTCCTTTGGCACCCCAGTAGGAATTAAATGGTGCATTATTTAGTTTTAAAGCAACTAGACTCTAGTGTGAGAAGGTATGTTCAGCCCTGTGCATATTGACTGTTTTTGCATTGCTTAAAAAATTACGTCTTGCTAAAGAACTATTGATATCTAAGAAACCAGTCTTGTTGGAAAGAGTTCTTCAAGTGGAACCAATTTGAACCAATTAATAGGAGCAATTTTTTTCAGCCTGTGGAGAAGCACATGAATCTAAGGGGGCTCCTACACAGGTTCCTCTTTGGTGCTGAACACAGAATGGAATTTGGGCAACGTGTCTAATGCTACCTAGTCAGGATAGGCACTAGCCCCTTACTATGCTGTCTAGCACACGCAAAATTCAGTTATGTTGTATTTGAAAAACAGTAAACATTTCTCTGTCCTAGTCACATCCTTGTTTCAGCCTCCCCTTCCCAACCAGACCTCTTCAGCCCACCAGCATCTTTCTTCATCCCCTCCTGACCAGCACCTATGGTCAAGCTGCAGCAGGATTCATGCTAAATTCACCCTAGCCCAACCTGCCACTCTTGTGAAGTCTTGTAGTCCCATAACTTTGCTGAGGTCCTGGCTTCTTTGATTCAAGACATCCTCGTGAAGACCTACTTCTATGGTAATAATCAACTGTGAATAAAAGGTACCAAATTATAAAGTCCTCACATACATTGGCCACAACAGTAAAAAGCCAACTGTGGGATTCTCCACATGGCCCACTCTAATCCCCTAAAAGATAATGCCAAGATTATAATGTTCATATACCATAAGGCAAGGTCCTAAACACACATGCTACCCTTAAATAGATTATTCCCCCTCATTATTTTGTTCTACAAATTCTGACTATTTTGCTTATTTCTCAAAATTCGAGTCCATTATGATTGCTAATGAAGGAGCTCAGGAAACCTCACCCCAAAATATGACTCCTTGGAATAAAGAGTATTTTGAATTGAAGGCCCTTAGAGATCAACAGGCCTTGGAAGGGGCTCTCCCTCTATCTGCATAAACTAGACAGACCCATCAAAAAGAACAATTGATTTCCCTTTCTCTCCCTATTATCTCAATATATTGCAACCAGACCTGCCCCAAATCATTTTAAATACAATACCTGTCTCTCAGGTTAATTTAATTTGCAAAGACAATCATTTATAAGTCAATCTGTTTCCCCCATCCATTTATCCTCCCTAGCGACGATTTATTGACTCTAAACAAAATTACTGATATTCCTCATCTCACCCTCCCCTCTAAAAGAAGTGTATGTAAATTTCTGGACCTCACTGGGATATTAGGTAATCACTCTGTGATTCTCCCCGTACACAAATGGTAAATAAACCTTTCTCTTATTAATCTGCCTTAATTGTGAGTTGATCTTGCTGAGAACTTTCAGGGAAAGGGAAAGTTTCCCCTTACCCCCACACTGATTTGAATCTATCCCGTAAATTGAGGCCAGCAAATTTTATTTCTGTAAAGAGCTAGATAGTAAATATTTTGGACTTTACAGAACAAGAAGCAAAATTCAAAGATATTATAAAGCTACTTGGATAACTGTTAGGTCCAAAGCCGAGGGAGAGATACATGAAGCCTCATGTGTAGCAAAATGCTGTTTATTTTGAGTATCTGGGTGCAGACGGGTAGAGGCCGAAAAAGGCATCCACCCCAAGAAAGGGGAGAGCCTTTGGTTTCATCAAGGGTTTTTCCGGGGGAACTGAGCAACTGGGCCAGAACAGCCACTGTAAGAAATTCTTTTCAAACAATAGGGAAGGATAAGCATCGTCCTCATCAGGAGGGATAAGGAAAGTAAGTTCCCATCTTGCAGTCCATTCCTTTATCTCCCTAGGAGTCTGGCAAAGGCTACCTGCCTAATACACGCCTAGGAAGGGAAGAGCCATGGGTTTTATAGGAGGTTTGGATGGAAGTTTGGGAAGGGTGAATTCTTTAAGCCTAACATAACCATTTAAAATGGAACCATTTAAAAATGTAAAAGCCATCCTTAGCTTGTGAGCTATACAAAAACAGGCAGTGGGCTGGATTTGGCCTGTAGGCTATAGTTTTCTGTCACTTATTCTAAAACATAACATCCTAATTACCTAAAATTCCATCAATATACTTTTTTTTTAAAAGCCAGTCAGAAAATACACTAAATCTCTCTTTAAAATGTTCACAGTTATCATTTGTTTTTTTCTAGTTTCCCCGTCATATATTTCTGATCACATTATTATTTCTCTTACTTTAATTTAGTCATAGATTTAAATTACAAATGAGACCTTTTAAATTTAAAATTCCAACTTCTTTTGTCTGTGACAGTTTCAGCAAAAGCACTTTGTGTGAGAGGTCCAACAATTTGGGTAGTAAGCACTCTTTAGAAAGCCTGTGGTGAGTAATTAGTAAGTGCTCTGGCCCTAAGTCTAAGAAATTTGAGCTGTATAGAAAGCACCTTAATTTAAATAATAAGACTTTTTTAAAATAGTGAAGTAGTAAAAAATTAAGAGGCAAGTGTATAACAATATAAAAATTCTTTCTAATATAAGAAAGTCTTTGTTATACAAATTGTCTCTTCAGTCTGAAACACCAAGCCTTCTGCCTTTATTGCTATATTACCATCCAAGAACTCCAGGTTCTTTCCAGGGGCTATAATTTTACATTACAAACTTTTTTTTTCTTCAAAGTACACCCTCAGATCAATTACCTTGCATGCAAAATACTTTTTAACTTTAAAAGTATAAAATTGAGGAGACATGGTATTATCATCTTAAAGAGTCTGACTCCAGTTTTGATGTTTACCTATTGACAATTTTCAAGTCCTTCCCCTCTCCCCTCTCCCCTCTCCCCTCTCCCTTCTGTTCTTGGCCCACTTCTAGGCAAACTTCGGTAAGAAAGCCCAAGCTCGCTCTTTTAGCACAGGTGGCAAGTTCAAACCACAAAAACCTTGCTCCCACCGCTTGATCACAATAAAAACCAAAGCCACCTACTTCTTTCTCCCTTCATTCAAACTATTTTTGGACCAACTTAGACGCCTGCCCGGCTCTCCCCAGAAAGCCTTGTAGGTGAGCAATAAACCTTTTCGTAGCTTCTTGGTGTGTATGTGTGACATCATTATTCTCAACTTCCAGACACCTTTGAGTTTGGGGGCAGGGGCACTGGGTGTTAACCCGCCATCCTTGTGCATCTGTTTACTATAATTCTATCAGCCCACTCAAGGCCACCTCGTTAGCAAATCTGTTTATTAATATTTATTCTCCTTCTAAGTTGGAATTCTGTATGCTTCTCTTGGGAAAAAAGATAGTCTCCTCAACGTGTCTTTTGGAACTTGGATGTGGCTGACAAGCGGAGTTTGACAAAACAGGATTCCCAATCACTCAGCATGTCTTGTACCATATATGTGATCTACCTCCTTCCCCATTTTATGACTTAGAGGTCCTTCTTTTTGGCTTTGGGGTATTATGAGTAATCTCAAAGACAATAGGAAAAGTTGCATTTAACATGCTGTTCCATTTGATAAAACAGAGTTAACATGATCATTTAAAGGGCAGGATATTACATATAAGACTCATAAATAAAATAAAGCACTGCTCTATTACTCTCCACTAGAAGAAATCAAAGACAAGATGTAGCTTCTTTGCCTTAATGAAAATGGGCCAATGGAAAATCTCTGGAGATGTTTAGGATTCAAGTTGTAGGCTTATATAGCAAAATGGTTAAGATCTTCAATCTTGAGTAAGTTAGACAGGATCCCAATTCCCATTCTACCACTTATTTCTTGTGTCAGTTTGGAAATTGTTTTAAATTTTGATATGCATTTTAACTAACTGAAGATTCAGAGGAGGCCTGAAAATCATTTTTCCCGTTAATCACAATGTCTAATGTACTTGGGTTACAATAATGTATTTTGATAGATGAGAATTTTATATCTTATATTTTGGCTGCAGATTCCTTAAGATCAAGTCTTCCTATAGTATAAAATGAACTACTTCTCTAGTTAATGTGAAAATTTTAAGTTAGAGAACTTATATGGTTTACTTGTAATGAGAGATAGAGAACAATTTAATTTTGTATCTTATCTTTGTGATCTTTGGTTTCTCCATGTATTAGTCTAAAAGTAAAGAAAAAATATTTTATGATAAATATAACAGAGAACTACTCAGTTATACAAGTGGGCTATAGACAAAAAATTTTGTATACACAGAAACAAAATTGGCATCATAAATGAAACTGCATAGGATCTCAAAATTCTTTGATCTTCATGCATGCAATTATTATAAATATTTGAGAATAGCTGGAAAACTTGGATAATTAATTCCATTAATCTGATCTCACACTCAAAATAATTTAGTTTATAAGTGTGTGTTTAGTAAGAGCTTAAGAATCTTAATCCTTTCAGATGCATGATTAAGAAAATCTAATTGTGTCTGGATTTCCTAAATATTTCCATCATTAATTTAACTCTAAAACATACTTTCAGTTTAAAATCAGAATGCTTTATAATCTAAACATTTCAAATGAATGAATTTAAATTAAAACATTGTCAGGTCCTAGCAGCAAGAACTTATTTTGGAAATTCCTTATATATTTTAGATATGAGTCCTTTACTGGATATATAATATGCATATTACCTTCTCTCAATCTGTACCTTGTTTTTCATCCCCTTAACAAGGCCTTTTTAATGAAATATAATGTACCATTTTTTTCATCTATGTATCATGTTTTCAGTGTCAAGTCTAAGAACTTTTCACCAAGTCCTAAATCCTGAATATTTTCTCCTATTCTTTCTTCTAAAAGTTTTAGAGTTTTACATTTTACATTTAAATAGATGATCCACCCTGCATTAATTTTTGTATAGGGTGTGAGGTTCAGTTCCCTGAGAGTATGTTCTTTTTTTAAAGTATATTTTTCCCTGTTGTTCAGATTGAGTAGTTTTTATTATTCTATCAGTTCACTGGTTTTTTTCAATCTGTTCTCTCCATTCTGTTGTGGAACCCATTCATTGAGTTTTTATTTTGTTTATTGTTTTTGGGTTTTTTTTCAGTTCTAAAACTTCCATTTGTTTCCTCTTTATAATTTTATTTATTTCTCTGCTGAGATTTTCTATTTTTTTATTTGTTTCAAGTATATTTGTATTTGCTGAAGCACTTTTATGATGGCTGCTTTAAAATCCAATCAGATAATTCTAACATCTGTATCATCACAGTGTTGGCATTTACAGATTGTCTTTTTCACTCCATTTGCAATCTTCCTGGTTTTTAGAATGATGAGTTGCTTTTCATAGAAACTTGGACATTTGCACGTTATGAGACTTTGGATCTCTGTTAAACTTTCTGTTTTGGTTTTTTTTTTTTTTTTTTTTTTTTTTTCACACTGCTCCAGTGGAGGTAGGATTATTCTGTTTTGTTCCTGTCTTCATGACCTTCCATTCACCTCATTGGTAAGGGAGGGATTCCTGCTCTGGAGCTATAGAGATGGCTAAGCACATGACACTCAACATTGGACAAAGGAGATTGGCAGCAATTTGTAAATCACATATACTCACAGCCCAGGGAAGAAGGACGCCACAGACACCACACACCACTCCACACCAGGTCACATGGTGGGGGTGTTGCACTGAAGATCAGAGTGAACAATGAGGGATTATAGTAGGCAAGCTTGGTAGCATCAAAAGGGTGAGGTGCCCTCTGGTTCCTGTAAGAGTATATGATTGGCTTGCTTGAATAATTCCATAAGCTGGCAGGAAACTGAAACCTACAACGCAGAGATAAGCAGGAACTGCACCTGATCCACTTGATAAGGAGGATTGTTTGGCTAGGGGACCTTATCATCAGGGGAATAGTGGGGAGGAGAACCTGTGATTAAGCCAGATAAAGCCCTTCTGGTTTCACCAAACATTGAGGCAACACAATATCAGGCCTTAATTTTAGGCCTTACCCCACATTACTGCCAGTTGGAGACAGAAATGTAGAAGTCCAAGTTCCCCATGGAGCCTTAATTTATACCTGGGGATAGGGAGAAGGGTTCCTTGTTGCCACTGGGTATAGATGGGAGGTCTGGCTTCCCATTAAGTCTCTGATGACTCCATGGGGTGGGAGGCTTGTTACCCTGAAAGGAGGTGAAAATCTCAGCTTCCCATCCAGCCTTTGCTAACACTACCACAGTAGGGAGAGAGGGGGCAGCTTGTTACTTCTGGGTGGGAATTAAAGTCCAGGCTCTACTGATATTGCCAGTCGGAGATTAAAGTGTCAGCTCCCTCTTGGCCCTGTAAGAAATACACCAAGCCAGGGAGGGACTTCATTACAGCTGGTCAAGGGTGGAATTCTAGGCTTCCCACTGCACCTTTGCTGTTGGGGATGTGGGAGGGGCCACACTATTTTATGATGTTTGCTCATCCTAGAGTGATTGTTGTCTAGAACTTTTCTGTATTGATATGCTACCTCTTTTTTGGTTTTGCCTAGAGAGAACAGGCTTTTCTTAGGTTTTTCTTTTTGTCTGATCATTCCCATTTCTGAGTTCCTGGCTTCTTCAGAACACAAAAATATGAGCACATATGAGGTAAAAAGAAAACTCAGGAAACTCATTGCTATGTCTTACCTAGGGTCCTAAGATACCAAACCAATCTGTCTTCTCTCCACCTCTCAAAGTCTTCTTGGAATGTTTTATATATAATGTCCAGACTGTTTAGCTATACGTAGTAGGAGGAATAAGAAGAAATGCACCTCCTCCATCTTGTTCTAGAAGTAGAAGATCTATTTTCTTTTTTCTTTGTGTATTTTTATATGTATTTATGTCTTCTTTTTCTTTCTTTCTTTTTCTTTTTCTTTTTTTTTTTTTTTTTTTTGAAATAAGGTCTCGCTATGTTGCCTGGGCTAGCTTCAAACTCCTAGGCTCTGAACTCAAGCAATCCTTAAGCCTCAGCCTCCCAAGTAGCTGGGACTACAGGTGCACATTACTGCACCTGGCTACTTGTGCCTTCTTTTGATTCCTTTACAATGTTCATTGAGGGTTTCAGGAAAGAGTGAGGTTAATATGTATGTTCAATCCATCATCTTTAGCCAGGGCCCAGCAAGCTGCCATTTTTTTTCCTTTTCTTGCTGAAGACTAGCTTTCTCTTGTTCTCTAGGTGATATGCAAAATCCATATGATACCACCCCTGTCTACATTATAGTGCTAGCAACTCAACATGAGAAAAAAAATAATTCTCTTGGTCTCAAATGCCCATTCCCAAAGAAGAAACTCATATTGACCTAGCTTAGGATAAAGTCCATTTCTAAGCTAATTGACTGTGACAAAAGGCTAAGCATATATTGAACAAACATGGAAGTAACTACATGTATTAAGGTGGAAAGAAGTTTCCAGAAAAGTGGGAATTAGACACAGAGCTCTATTGATGTCATTATAACTAACATTAACACTGTTTTCTCTGGTCCAGGTACTTTGCTTAGTACTTTACATCTCATTTAATCCTCAGAACAATCCTATAAAGTAATCATAAATATTTTCCCAATTTTGTAAATAAGAAATTAAGATTATAGAAATTGAATAAGCCAAAGGGACAAAGTGCAAATTTCAACCCTTCTGTCTTACTCTAGAGCCTAAGATCTTAACCTTTTTGTTATATTACCAGCAAAAAGAAAAGTAAACTACCTTAAGGAAGCACTTTCTCATTTCTCACAAGATACAGACATTTAAAAATTTTTACTTTGAGCAGAAGTATATCTCCCTTGAAAAGGCAGGCTGGCATCACGGAAATATTTTGACCTGAATTTGAAATTACTCAATCTTTATAAATCAAATAAAGCTATTTGAAATAGTCATGCACACATGTGTGTGCACACACACATAAACAAAGAGGAAAAATATACTTATACCTTCTATAAGCTAAATTTTATATAAACAGCAGTGGCTTTTTAAATAGATGCCAATAAATTCTCTCCTGCTTTTCTCTGGTGAAACTAGAAATTCATTCAATTATTTATTTAATAAATATTCTTGAGTTCCTACAGATGCCACCACGGCTAGGTCATATATAAATAAATCAGGCGTGGATGGTTATAGAAGAGGTTCAACAAACCCATAACTATAATAACGGCAGAGGGTATCATAATCAGGATAAAATGCTATAAATATAGAAGAGGGCCGCGCGCGGTGCCTCACGCCTGTAATCCTAGCACTCTGGGAGGCCGAGGCGGGTGGATCGCTCGAGGTCAGGAGTTCAAGACCAGCCTGAGCAAGAGCGAGACCCTGTCTCTACTAAAAATAGAAAGAAATTATATGGCCAACTAAAATATATATAGAAAAAATTAGCCGGGCATGGTGGCGCATGCCTGTAGTCCCAGCTACTCGGGAGGCTGAGACAGGAGGATCGCTTAAGCCCAGGAGTTTGAGGTTGCTGTGAGCTAGGCTGATGCCACGGCACTCACTCTAGCCCGGGCAACAAAGCGAGACTCTGTCTCAAAAAAAAAAAAAAAAAATATAGAAGAGGATAAAATTCTCTCTAGAAAGGAAAGATCCGGGAAAGTTTTAATAAAGAAGTGGCATTTTGGCCGAGCCCTACAGAGAGTATAAATAAACATATAGAAATGGTGTTGTTACTGTTGCCTCACTCAGCTGGGAAAATCTGAAGCATCAGCTACTAAAGCTGAAATTAAAATATTGTTTATTTTCCTACAACAGGTTTTTATGTTACAAATGGTGCTTTTGAAAGACTTCTTAAGAAAACAGAGCTCTTTCAGATTCTACAGCACAAGCAATTAGAGAGGGAGTTATGAGGGCATTAGAAGATGATAATAATAAGATGTTAATAACAGGGAAGCTTTGCGATAGAACTTACGTTTAAATGCTACAGTAGTCCAAATTTCCATTAGCACTAGCCCTTCTTTTCTGAAAAGTTAAATGGGTCAGAAACATTTTTTTTCCTATTTCCACTTAGCTCTTTGTCACAGAATAGGATAGGGGTCCATTGTGTTTCTTCGTTTTTTGTCCTGTATTCTGCCCCAGTTTATCTTGAATTTTATGTCCATCCTACATCCACCTCCCTGTTTATTTCTTTTCTCTGACTTTCTCATTCACTTTCTTCTTCTCTTTTTTTCCCTTGTCCTATTTTCCTTTTCTTCTTTTTTTCTCCTAATCTGTCATCATTCCCTGTTAGCCTGATCCCCTGGTAATATTAATAAAATAATGCCCAGTCTTTAGACCAGAACAAATAACACAGTGATCCCAAGAAACAAAATACTTAAAAGTACTTCCTAAAGATCTTACTTAGTATACCCCAGAACTTAATCTTCAAATGTAACAGCAGCTTTTTAAACTGTTTATTTGGGTGAAAAAGATAAAACAGAGCTAATTGTATATTTAACTTCTACCTAGACCTGAGTATTAACCACAGCCTTGTGTTTATATGGCTGCAGTGCCCAAACAATGGACCATGGACTGGTTCAGGTCTGTGTCCTGTTAGGAACTGGGCCACACAGCAGAAGGTGAGCTAGCAAAGCTTCATCTGTATTTACAGCCGCTCCCCATCACTCACATCACCACCTGAGCTCTGCCTCCTGTCACATCAGCAGTGGCATTAGATTCTCATAGAAGCACAAACCCTACTGTAAACTGCACATGCGAGGGACCTAGGTTGTGCGCTCTTGATAAGAATCTAATGCCTGATGATCTGAGGTGGAGCTGAGGTGGTGATGCCAGCACTGGGGGGCGGCTACAAATGTAATAAATGTAATGTGCTTGAATTATCCAAAACAATTGTCTTCCATGAAACTGGTCCCTTGTGCCAAAAACATTGGGGACCACTGTATATGTGGAATTAAAATATTGGTTCTAAAACAAGCCATTTTCCTACTGTCTCTCGATACCAACCCTGCATAGTGAAAATAAATATATAGTTTAATCCTAAATTGTATGTTTGTTCTATGCCATTTTCTTAACATTAAATTAACAATGTATTTTTTTAAAATGAAAAGAATCTTTGCTAAAATAAAAGGTTATGGAACAAATTTTACCCTTCCTTAGAAAATTTCAAGGCCACGATCTTTTTCAAATCAGGTAATCTAAATGGGAGCTATTAGTCAAATACCATTAGCAAGGTTTTATCCTTTTGTCTACAATGAAGGACATTATGATTTATGGTATATAAAGATGGAAAATTCATAGTTTAATGTACTTTATTCCAGAGTCAAAATGAAATAGTACAGTGAAGCAATCCAAGAAATCAGGGCCGGTGGGTCAAAATTCCAGCTTTGTCATTTGCTAACTCTGTGGCCTTGCCATTACTTAGCCCTGTTAAAAAATAGGTCTATTTTTAACATATCACATATAAGGTTCTCAGTGGGGGTGAGTGAAGACAAAAAGTAGGCGGTGAGGGAAAAATAACAAAGTTACCTGGAAAATTTTTCAAACTATATACACCTTCCATGTCTTTCCCCACTCCACACACACACTCCCCACCACCAAGGTGCGCACCTCAGAGTCTGATATGTGCTGGCCAGGAGCATGTCTGAATCTCAGGATGGGAGAGATGAGAGCCAAAAAGAGGAGCCAAAAGGAGAGATGGGAAGGTATGTGTCAATTTGTAAATTTCCCCCAGGATGTGTTGGTATCCAAATCTTCCCCTAGTCCTCCTTCCCTAGTGTCAGCCGCTGAGAGGAATGATCTTGAAGGTTCTGTTTCTAATAAGTTATGTCTATGAAGGAACAAGCATGACACAGTATCCATTCTGCATATTATGGATATGTGAACTTTAAATGTGACATTTTGATTTGTTTCAGGTTTTATAGATTATGAAAAGCTTAAAAAGGAATATGAAGCTCATTCAAGTCTCATGAAATCTTTTTCTTTAAAATCAAACATGTTTACTTCTCTCTTACACATATTTTATTTTAGTTCAACACAAATCACTTGCTTAGATGATCAGAAGAAACAGCCGCCCCATGAACTGCACAGATTTGTGGGTTGTGCCCTGTACAACTCCAGGGGGACTTAATCACATTGTGTAAAAGATGTCCCTTGATTTGTACAGTGTACATCCTGCACAGCTGTATGAATCAGCAATATTTACCCTTTTATTTTTTTCTTTGTTTTGCTCGTTACTATAAAACACTGCACATTATAAATTTGGGGCTTTTTTGTTTTATTTGTTATAACAAATGTTCAAGATGAGAAAACCCCATGTCATAAGACATAAAGTGAAAAGTAAATATCTTCTCCTAAGTATTCCTAATTTCTACTCTCCTTAATTAACCACCATTAACAAATTTGGGGTTATCCTCCAAATTTTTACACACACACACACACACACACACACATAAAGATTGTGTGTGTGTATGTATTTTTTCCACAATTTTATATAGTGTGTTTTATAATAAAAAGAATGTGTTCGGCCGGGCGCGGTGGCTCACGCCTGTAATCCTAGCACTCTGGGAGGCCGAGGTGGGCGGATCGTTTGAGCTCAGGAGTTCGAGACCAGCCTGAGCAAGAGCGAGACCCCATCTCTACTAAAAATAGAAAGAAATTATATGGACAGCTAAAAAATATATATAGAGAGAAAAAATTAGCCGGGCATGGTGGTGCATGCCTGTAGTCCCAGCTACTCGGGAGGCTGAGACAGTAGGATTGCTTGAGCTCAGGAGTTTGAGGTTGCTGTGAGCTAGGCTGACACCACGGCACTCACTCTAGCCTGGGCAACAGAGTGAGACTCTGTCTCAAAAAAAAAAAAAAAAAAAAAAAGAATGTGTTGACCATAGACTACTGGGAAATATGGAAAAACCCCAGACCTTACCATTTTTACAAATGTAATCTCCTTTTTCTTTTATAATACTTTTATTATGCAGAAGTAGTCTTATTAACTTCAGAAATAGCTTGATCTTGGTAATTATGATCTTTGACTTTAGCTGTTATTGCCAGTTGTTCACAAGAACAAATGAATGTGATTATTGTACATTTGCAGCTCACTTGAACAATTATTGGAAGTTAAGGGTGTCCACAATGATTGGAATGTTCTAGTCACCCTATCCAACCAAGAAAACATTCCACTCTTGAGGAAAAAGGCTAATGAAAGTGAGAATCAAGATCAAAGACATTATTGGGCCAAGGTACAAGGGCTGGGGTTTTCAGTGTTAGAAAGAAGTGATTAAACACATTTGAGTCCATGGTTCATATACTTTTCAATGGTAAGGATGAGAAAGAGGATCCTCTTTCACTGTTTCTCATTCCTGATGGTTATATTTGGCTAACTCAGTAAGAGGACCTTAAAATTGCATTTTCTTTGGGATCCTCCAATGTAATCTTTTTGGAAAGACCTAGGGTTGAGCAAAATAGTTCTGTTCTGTGGTGGGCATTATAAAAAGTTGTGTTCAAAACAGGGTTTTTGGTTACCTCCTAACTTATTCCTCCCTCCAGTCTTCCACATCTCAGGGCATATACTTAGTTGCTCAAGCCATAAATTTAGGACTCATCCTGGATAGTTTTGTTCTCTTACATTCCACCCCTCAGCAAATTCTGTCAGCTCTTTCTCTAGGATTTATCCAGAATGTGTCCATTTCTCTCTGTCTGCGCATCTCCCAGGGCAAGCCAACATTGTCTTTAGCTTGCAAAATCTTCCTTGCTAGCTGTATGTTCCTACTGATACTCATCTCCAATCTATTCTCCACACATAGCCAGGATGTTATTTTTAAGACATAAATTAAATGATGAGTGTTTCTCTCCCTCCAGAAAACATGGTAACTTGCACCTAAGAGATAGACTAAGAGAGATTCAAGGATTTAGGGAGATGCCACTGATAGATCATGTAGCCACACATGCTTACTCGGAGATGCTTCCTAGAGGAAAACTGATTTGTTATTTATGTACACCCTGTGCGCAGTTATATAATACAATGTGAACAGCCAATTTAAAAAGGTGATATGAAATCTGTCCTTGACTTTACCTTGAGTGTACAATGTCACTACTTCAGCTTTGGAAGACATTCAGGTCAGTCTTAATTCACTGGCCAGAGTGGCTATGAACTGTCCTCTGCTTTCTCCTTGCAGGCAAAGATAGAGTCTGTATAATCACAAATATATCCTACTATACTTGGATGAATGCCTCAGAATTATGCTAAATCTACTCTGCCTGTGCTCCATAAATGGAGAAACAAAGCCTGGATGACAGCACATCTGTTAACAGCATGGTTCACCGAATATTTTAAGCCCACTCTTGAGACCTACTTCTAAAAAAAGATTCCTTTATAAATATTACTGTTCATTGACAATACACCTAGCCACTCAAGAGCTCTGGTGGAGATGTAGACAGAGATTAATGCAGTTTTTATGCCTGCTAACACAACATTCATTCTGTAGCCCATAGATCAAGGAGTCATTTCAAATTTCAAATCTTATTATTCAAGAAATATCTTTTATAAGGCTAGAGCTGCCATAAGTAGTAATTCTTCTGCTGAATCTGAGCAAAGTAAATTGAAAACCTTCTGGAAAGGATTCACTATTCTACATGCCATTAAGAACATTTATAATTCATCGGAGGATGTCAAAATATCAGCATTAACAGAAGTTTGAAAGAAGTTGATTCCAAACCTCCTGGATGACTTTGAGGGGTTCAAGACTTCCATGGAGGAAGTAGCTGTGGATGTGGTGGAAATAGCAAGAGACCTAGATTTAGACATGGACCGTGGAGATTACATTGCTGAATTGCTGCAATCTCATGACAAAACTTGAATGGATGAGGAGTTGCAAAGGAAGCAAAGGAAGTGGTTTCTTGAGATGGCATCTACCCCTGGGGAAGATGCTGTGAACATTGTTAAAATGACAACAAAGGATTTAGAGTATTACATAAACTTAGCTGATAAAGCTGTGGCAGTGTTTGAGAGGATTGACTCTAATTTTGAAAGTTCCGTGAATAAAATGTTAACAAACAGTATTGCATGCTATAGAGAAATCTTTATAAAAGGAAGAGTCACTTGATATGGAAAACTTCATTGTTGCTTTATTTTAAGAAATTGCCACAGCCACTCCAACCTTCAGCAACCACCACCCTGATCAGTCAGCAGCCATCAACATCAAGGCAAGACCCTCCACCAGCAAAATGATTATGACCCACTGAAGGCTGAGATGATCTTTAACATTTTTTAGCAGTAAGGTATTTTTTAATTAAGGTATCTTTTTAAGAATAATGCTATTGCATACTTACTAGACTACAATATAGTGTAAATATAACTGTTATATGCACTGGGGAACAAAAAATTTATGTGATTTGCTTTATTGTGTTATTTGTGTTATTGCTGTTGTCTAAAACTGATCCCTCAAGTTCCCCGAGATATGCCTAAATATCCTTTGACCAATTTCCCCATTCTCCTTTTGTCCTACCCATCCCAACTGCTGGTAACCAGCAGTCTACTCTCTACCTCTATAAGAGCAACTTTTTTAGATTCCACATGTAAGTGAGATCATGTGGTATTTGTCTTTCTGTGTCTGGCTTATTTTACTTAACATAGTGTCCTCCAGGTTCATCCATGTTGTCACAAATGACAGGATTTCGTTCTTTTTATGGTTGACTAGTATTCCATTGTGTATATGTACCACATTTTTTTATCCATTCATCCACTAATTGATACTTATGTTGATTCCATATTGTGAATATTAGTAATAGTGGTATGGTGAATAGTGCTATTGCAAAAAGTGCTGCAATAAATGTGAGTATGCAGATATCTCATGGACATACTGATTTCATTTCATTTGGATATGTACTCAGTAGTAGAGTTGCTGGATTATATAGTATATTTCAAGGAACCTCCATACTGTTTCCCATAATGGCTGTACTAATTTACATTTCCACCAACAGTGTGTAAGTGTTCCCTTCTCTCCACATCCTCCCCAATACTTGTTATCCTTTGTCCTTTTGATAATAGCCATTCTGACAGGTGAGGTCATTTTGATTTGCATTTCCTTTACTCTCAGGCCAGTGCTTAACTATAACTTCTCTTACAGTCTATGGTTTGTTGCTGTTGTTTTTTCCTATGTAGAAGTGTTGAAATTTCTGCCTAGCATTTGCCAGGAAAGTGACATAGGAGGGAACCATCTTTCAGAAAAAGGAGTAAGACATACAGGAAAAGGCTAATTTAATGGAAAGGAAAGAAATGGAGACAGAGTGAAAATTATGGTGTTTTAAGGAAAGGCAGACTTTTTTTCCCCCAAAACTCAGAGAAGATTTTGGGATTTGATTAAGTGGAAATTTTTCTTTTGAAGAAAGAGAGCAAGCAATAATATTTAGTCACGGTAGTTTCAAAAGGAGAGAAAATTTTCTAACGTATTTATAGACTTAAAATAAATGGCTCCTAAGACAAGCTATCCAGTTTCCAAACAGAACATTATTCCAATAATGCAATGGCAATGGTGGCAGATCTCCACCATAAAACATTTCTACTTCAGTCATATGAGAAATGTTGGTAATTTTGTCCTGAAAAAAGTTTCTGATATGCCCATGGGTTTATATTGCATCTAAAATTATAGCAGAGTTTTATGGGCCATCAGAGAAAATAAGAACATAGACACATAGAATATAATAGTGTAGTTGTACTCAAAAAAAGGAGAGAGAAAATATCTTCTATTATACAGAAATATAGAATGTCTCCACATAGGTCAAGTTATAATGTTCTTATTTGGGAAAATGGAGAAAGCTATGTTGGGTGTTTTATTTATGACATAATCTTGAATATCCAGAAATCAAACACACACACACACAAATTTGCATATGATTCTATCATGGCCTGGAATAGCGTCTGGCAGAGCATGTCTTTTTAACAAATGTTGAATGATTTATCTCCTGCTGCTCCAAGGACTCACTCTGAAGGTGCCTGCCGTGGTCAGCTGCCTCCATGGCTGCAGAAACCCAAAGAAGTGCTAACTCCTTTCCACCCCCAGCCTCAGACAGGGTGCCTCTCACTGGCAGAACCTACAACTGAACTCTGCTAACAATAAAATTTGTTTCCGTAAAGGTCACTTACCCATTTGCATTGCAAGAGTTTTTTGAGTATATAATAGTAAGAAAAGTAGACTGAGTACTAAACTGTTATTATAAAAAATCTATACCCTATGAGAAAAAGAGAAAATTACAAAAATGATAAAATCCAGTGTTTATGTGTATATATATGTAAAATTATATTTTAATACATATATCTCATATTATGTTTCAAGCCCTATTATAAATCCTTTAAATGTTTTAACTCATTTAATCCTCATAAAACCCAGGTGTGATAAAGTACTATTATCATTTCCATTTTACAGATGAGGAAACTAAAGCATAGAGTAGTTAAGTAAAATTTGCCCAAGTTCATATAGCCAGTAATTACCAAAACTGGGATTTGGGCCGGGTGCGGTGGCTCACGCCTATAATCCTAGCACTCTGGGAGGTTGAGGCGGGTGGATCGCTCGAGGTCAGGAGTTCAAGACCAGCCTGAGCAAGAGTGAGACCCCGTCTCTACTAAAAATAGAAAGAAATTATCTGGCCAACTAAAAATATATATAGAAAAAAAATTAGCTGGGCATGGTGGCGCATGCCTGTAGTCCCAGCTACTCGGGAGGCTGAGGCAGTAGGATCGCTTAAGCCCAGGAGTTTGAGGTTGCTGTGAGCTAGGCTGACGCCACGGCACTCACTCTAGCCCAGGCAACAAAGTGAGACTCTGTCTCAAAAAACAAACAAACAAACAAAAAAAAAAACTGGGATTTGAACCCATGCAGTCTGGCCAGTCTGGCTCACGTTCATGTTCTTAACATTCTATGCCTCTACTAGTACTAGTACTACTCCTCTACCCAGTACTAGGACAGAGGAGTATGATGTTATGGGAGCATATGGAAACAAATGTCTAATCTCTAGAGGACTTCAAGGAAGGATTCCAGGGGAAAACGATATTTGAGTGGAGGCCTTGAGGATACGTTAGGCAAGTGAAGAAGGGAGGATGGCCTTCCTGAATGACAAGATGTTATATTCTGAGGCCAGAAAAGGTTTGGCTATACATATGAAACTAAGCAAAACCAGTGGGGCTGAAACTTAGAATGTGCAGAGGGAAATGGCAAGAAATGAACCTGGGAAGGGACCTGGGATCCCTTTCCATGAGCCAGGAATTGCAGAGATTGCCCTAAGCACCTACCATAACCTGAGCTCTAGCCCAGAGTATCTGGGGAGCTAGAGATCACAGCTAAGAGATGTATATTCTGATGCACACTACCCAAAATGACTACCCCTGTCCCAGTGTAAACTCCAGCATTGTGAAGACTGGGTTTTATGGATAGACTAGCAGGTTAGAAGATGTTTTTCAGGTGATACCCCAAATCTTACCATTAGAGATTAATTCCTCAAGATTAACACTTGCTTTGTAAATTCAAATAGATTTGAGAAAGTTAAATAATTATTAATTCTTTGTTATTTTGTGAATTAAAAGGCATTGTTTTCTTTTGCTGACAACTAGATATTATTGCAGGAATGAGAGAATAGAAATGTTGGTGAGTAGAAGAGAAATGGACACTTTTTGAGCTTCAAGCAATGTCCAAAGGTGGCATGAAGGCACTGGTGCCAAAAGAGGTGGACTGGTGTGTGGGAAGATGTCTCAGAAAGAGGAGTTGGGAAGAGGATGAAAATGAACTTCATTCGTAACTATGTCAATAGCAATATCTGAGTTCATTTTTCAAAGCATACTTTTTTAACAGATATAAAAAAATGGTTTCTTATGGTTCCTTTGTTTTTCATTCCATAGGTCTTTACTAAGGAATCTACTATGTGCTGAAACAATTCAAAGCCCTAAAGATTAAAAAATGAGTGTCCCAAGCCCTGAACTCAAGGAGAGAGAGGATTATAATAAATGTTGAGATTCACCTTCTCTATCTAAATTCTGACCTTCAATTTTAGTTCAAAATGTACATCTCCCAAGAAGTTTTTCCTTAGTCCTTGGCCTGATTTAGATGTCACTCCTCAGTTCTGTACACATTTCTCTCACAACACTTAGCACACTGTATTGAAATGATCAATTTGCTTATAATCATTAGATTATAGTCATGTTTCTCTATGTCCAGGATCATATTCCACTTCACATCTGTAGCAGCTAACATAGTGTGTGACCTATAGTATATTGAGTAAAATTTCTTTGCCATAATTAGTTCATTCTGTTACGTTTCTTTTCAAGAGAGGCAGTACATAGGGAAAATTGTCAATTCTGCAAGGTTATTCTCTTTGCAGTAACAGTTGCCTTTTGTTAATCATCTCTATTGCCTTTGCACATGATAAAAATAGGAATTATTTTATAACTGAAAGGAGCCTCATAAATCATCAAGAACAATTCCTTTGTACAAAAAGCACAAAGATAATATGTCAGTGACTCAGGGACACTAAAAACTACATGTTCAAAACCAGGCTCAACATTTTTTCTTCGAAGGCATTTCTTTTCTTATGTAGGCAATGGATCAGGCATGGTTTGGAGTACCTGCCTGTGATGATTAGGTGTATGTGTCAAGTTGGCTTGACTGCAGCATCCGCTCCTGCTCGAGAATTTCCAGCCTGCCGTATGGATCACAAACTCACCTAGCCCAGTCCCCATAATAGTGTAAGCCAATTCCTTATGACAGATAGATAAACAAGAGAGAGACAGAGAGAGAGAGTCTTACTGGTTTTGTTTCTCTGGCAGAACACTGACTGATACACTTCCCACTCACATTTCTTCTTCAGGGAATCTTTTCTTATCAACAGGTCCAGTTGATTGGACACTAAATCATATGACTCCCCCCAACTCTGCCCAGCCACTGTTGTTTAGACCCAGATCCCAGACACAAAAGCAGCTATCCATAGGCTTGCAGGCATCCTAATGTGACTAGCTTCAGAAGGATGCAAAGGACCAAACTAATTTATTTGCTAGGCATTTAAAATTATAACACTAGCATATAGCTAAGAGCCAGAGTGACTGCTTGAGGACTAAATACACAAAATAATTCAAGTTACAGAAAAAAAACACTAGAGAGAAGTATGTTTTTTTAACGCAGAGATATCAAGAGGGAGGGAGATAAGAGGGAGGAAAGAAGAAAAAAGAGAGAGATTTTCATTGATTTAGTTCCTTGGTCCCTGGCGGCCTTTTGGCTACATTTTCAATTGTGTTATTCTTTCCCATAAGGTACATCAAATAACTTTTTCTTCCTTACAATCAAAACACTTATGGCCAAACTACCCTGGCTGAAAACCACAGAATGCATCAAGTCTTCTCCAGCTTGTTTCATCTAAACAGTCAATAACTCTGACCATGCTACTTTCTAGATCAAAATATTCAAAGACTCTGTGTTGCCCAACAAATTTAATGAAAATCCTTTCTGTTGGTATTTAATGCTTACATAATATGACCTCTCTATATTTTTTCAAAATTTTCTCTCCCTACTTCTCAATTTGCTATTATATTTTCCAGTTAAAACTGGGTCCTTTCTACTCTCTAAACACTCCCTGAAGTTTATCATCTCTGTACTGTTACTTCCCTACCCTGCCCATCTGACAAATCCCATCTTTTCATTCCAATCAATCCCAAATGCCACTGCTAGAATCCTTGTAATGAATGTAATCATTCTTTCATTTAAAATACCCTGGGCTTTTTATTTATGACTCTTGGTACAATGCTCACTATTTCCTAATTTCTCATTATATCATACTTTTTACCCCATTTACTTTACACTATAAATTCCTTAAAAGAAAAATTGGTACCATCTCATCTTTACATCCTAGTGCAATGATGTGAGCACAGTTAACACTTTAAAAACATATCTGCTGTGGATTATCCAAGGAAGAAAAATAAATAACAGAATTGAAGCCAGATCTGTATCATGCACTAGAACTTTACATCTAAGCATCAAACTAAATATTGTTGATTTGGAATCTTAAAATTATATTTATTTCTCTGTTTTCTAGAATCTTTGGATTTGGAAGGATGTAGAAATAGCAGTATATCATAAGAAAAAATTGTTGAAGCATTCAGATGTATTTTGTATTTTTCCTTCAATGATTTTTTCAGTTCCAGAATTTTTATTTGGTTCTTCTTTAAAATATCTATTGCTTTGTTAAATTACTCAATTATATCCAAATTTTTTTATTTTGTTGTATCATTTTTTAGAATTCTCTTGCATTTCACTGAGCTTTCTTTAAAATCAATAATTTGAATTCTTTTTCTGGAGTCTCAAAAATTTCTTTTTAATTAAGATCTATTGCTGGAGAATTATTGTGGTTCTTTGGAGGTGTCATATTTCTTTGCTTTTTCATGTTTCCTGTGTTCTTACACTGATATCCATGCATGTGGTATAGCATGTGGTACAGCAGTCACTTCTTCCTATATTTAAATTTATTTCTGTAGTTGAGGATTTTTTCTGAACATATAACTATGGTGTTGTCCAGGGTACTTTGGCTTTAATTTGGGGTGCATATAGTACTTTAGTACTGATATTTTTGTATCTAAACAGTGTTAGCAGTATCTGTGATTTCCTTGGTAGGATAGAGTGCAATTATATTAAGTATGAAATGTTCAATTTCCTTAAGTACTAAGTTTGACAGTTGGTATTTCTTATATTTTACTTTGACACTTCTTGTTTTATTTTTCTTGTGAAGGTACATCCTCATTTTTTCAAATGCATGATTTGGCTTGTGGTTATCTTTCAAAGCTTTTTTTTATAGAAATTTTTGTGAAACCATAGATAAGTCAAAAATCCGTGTTATTTTTTAATATGAGTTCCATCATGGAACCAATGCAGTGCACACAGCTTGAGATATCAACAAAGTTTTTAGGGAGGACGTGGCTAATGAATGCAAAATATGTGGATGGTTTGAAAAGTTCCATTCTGGTGATTTTAATCTTGAAAATGAGCCATGTGGGTGACCTGAAACCAAAGTGGATAATGATGAGCTAAAAGTCATAGAGAAAGTGAATCCATCTCAACCTACGCATGAATTAGCAACAAGGTTTGATGTTACTATTCTAACAATATTGGACCATTTAAAATAAATCAGCAAGGTAAAGAAGCTGGATAGATGGCACCACATAAATTAAACAAGCATCAGAAGAGAAACCATCTCGAAACTTGCCTTTCTTTGTTGTCACAACATAAAGGCAAGACATTTCTACACTTTATTGTTATATGTGATAAAAATGGATTCTTTTTGACAATCACAAGCATTTGGCACAATGGTTGGATAAAGACAAAGTACCAAAACACAGTCCAAAAGTGAATATTCATCATTAAAAGCTAATGGTGTCTGTTTGGTAATCCAGTGCTGGTATTATCCACTACAGCTTCATGAAACCCGGTCAACCAATTACAACAGATGTCTACTGCAACCAACTGGATGAAATGATGAGGATGATTGTGATTAAGCAGCTGAGATGGGTCAACAGAGACAGGCCAATCCTCTCACAAGGCAACACTCAGCCATATGTCACACAAACAATGCTGCTCAAACTACAGAAGCCGGACTTGGAAACTCTGTCATCCACCGTATTCACCAGACCTTGCACCAACTGACTGTCACTTCTTCCAGGCTTTGGACCACTTCTTGCAAGAAAAGTATTCAATTCTCAACAAGCTGTGGAAAACACCTTTTGCGATTTCATGGCCACTCGCTCTCCAGGCTTCTTACTACTGGCATAAGCAAGCTACCATTAAGATGGCAAAACTGTGTTGATAGTTTATGCACATACTTTGATTAATTGTACTGCTTCCTGTTTGAGATATGCTAACCTAAATTTTTGATTTCAAGTCAGACATTTCATATTTAATGACATAATATTTCCCTTATAAATAGTTCTATGTAAAGCATAGGGAATTGAACCATTAATGTAATTAGAATTTGAAAAGTTCATTACAATAGTTCTGTTTTGATTTTGAAAAAAAACCAAGTAGACAATTTTAACTGGTCATAATTACAAAGCAATATAGTATGTATCATGTTCTTTACAATTTTCATTTTTTGTATTAAAGTTGCATTTAGATGATATATTTATAATACAGATTAGTGGTTTTCTTTGAGATTATTTTGGTTTGACCAAATATATTTTGTGCTTCTAAATATATCCAAGTCAACGAAGAAACCTTATTTTGCTTTCCATTATATTTGTATTATTAGTTTTTCAGGAAAAGCCTGTGAGTTCTATCCTGGGGAACTTCATCAATATGCAGGAAAAACTGCTAGGTGCTCATACAAGCACTTTTAAGTGGGCAGTAGAAAGAAGCTACTTACTAAAATGGATAGAGTAAAATGAGTGTAATTCACCCACAGAAGCTAATGTTACTTAAAGAATGAAGTTCTTCAATAGTGAGTATATACAATATATAATTATTACTGATATTTCAACTACATGAGACTTTAAACATCCACCCACTTTTCCTCATAATGTCTCAGGTTCATTCTTAAGCTGTAGCCTAGTGTACTCTATATAGCAAGTGTATGCAGCATAGTGGCACTTAATTTTTCTCTGGTGGATATGTTCCTTAAGTTGTTTTAAGATGCTCAAATTGGCAATCAACCAATCAATATAAGAAAGCTATCACTTGAGCTGTATTTATACTAGAGGATCTAAATTGCTCTAAGTCCTTTCCCTTTGATTTCTTTGGAATCATTCTGCTAAAAAAAAATAGCTTTGGTTTGATTTAAAAAATAATTTCATTGCCAGAAAATATAGTGCTAGGGCTACCTATGAAAGCTCTAAGACTTTTGCAGGTGTTAGAACCATAGGATAAGAGTAAGACTGATATTTAATAGTAAAATTTTACAGATATTAATTTTATCCAGAAGTCCTTTTGTGGAACCACTTATCATTTCATTTTTTAATTCTGGTAAATGGAGGCAAGTTACACTCAAGAGATAGAAAAAAGCATCAGGAAGCCTAAATCTGATTGGGAAATTACTTTCAGTCCTATATTTCACATTAAACATATTTGCCAACACTTATCAATGGCAAAAATTAAGTTGTAAAGTTTGTTTTGATCATTGTAGGTTGAATCTATAAGACCTGAGGAATTATTCTATTTTACTTTCATTTGATGCATCACGTGATTTAGATTTAATTAGAAGAGTATCATGATTTTAAAGAGTTCAGATTACAAGTATTTTATTCTTTGAAAGACTAGAGGGCAGAGTTAGGAAAATTGAGTAGAAGTATGGAAAGATGGGTTTTAGACTCAATGTAGAGAAAGATTTTCTAACAATTACAGCTATTTAAAAAAATGGAATAGACTGACTTGAAAGGTAGTCAATTTCCTGACTTCGGAAATGTCAATCAAAGGCTGGATGAACACTTGCTAGAGATATGGTAGGTGGAATTCTATTTTTGCAAAATCAGGCTAAATGGCTTCATACACCCAGTATTTCAGAAAATCAAGAAATAGGCATACCTTTTTTTAATATTGGTCATTTATTCTGCCTTGAATGCTCTTTTTCTTTTTTTTGAACTTCAACTCTTCCTTTCAGATTTATTATAGTCACACCCTTTCCTAGTCACCAGAATAATTGCTTTTCCTTTTGTATTTTTATAGAATTTTGATGAATACATTTTAAATTGCTATTTTAAAAAATTATGTATTTGTCCTATGTCTCCTGCTATACTTTGGAGCCCTGGAAAGCAGTGCCTATATTTTATGCATGTTTGTACTTCTGACATTTAGCACAATGCTAGGCACATGGTCTGTGCTTGTTAATAGCTACCAACACAAAGCCACTCCAATATGGTGCTAAGGCTACATATATCCTGCAGTATTCTATATACGCTATTCTTGAGGTAGATATTATTATTTCATTTCCATTTCACTGAAGAGAAAACTGAAGCCCAGACTTTGCCAAAACTATCAGACTAAATAAGTGACAGGAACCCTGGAATCTGAATTCAGGCAGAAAAGGTATCCAATATCAATCATTATTTTCACTTCTCAAGCCAGCTTTTTAAAACTACTTTCTGATCTAAGATACTCTGAATATCCTTTAATTTTCAACTCACTAAAGCTTTCAGAAACCTCATAAATCTTCTGGAGAGATAAATTGAAGCTTATTTGGAATAATTTGTTTCTTGTATTTAACAAATGACTTACATACTAAGGACAATACTCTCCTCCCTTGTACAAAGAAACTCTCATACTTTTCCTTGAAATAGTGTGCTTACTTTACACAAGAAGTACTTAGAACTTTTATCTACCTTTTAAAAAAAATAGTAATGTGCTATTTTTGTGTATGAGTTGGGTATTTCCTTGAAATTACTAGAACTTTTTAGACTTCAAAGTAAACCAAACTTTTCAGGAAAGAGTCATGGTTTTGTTGTAACTTTCTGAAAAGGCCTGTGGAAAGCTTTATGTATTAGCCTAGGGGAAGAAAGAGGACATGCACAGGAAGACCTCGCATAACCTGCTAACTTCAGAAGATACTGTCTGGTGTAATGCTTTGCAAGTCAAACCTACTCTACCATCAGCAATAGAAATGTAGATTGCTTTCAAAGGACATATCATCCACTTTGCGTATTGCCATTTTGGGCACTGCAGGAGAGTAGAAAATAAGTTTTGAATGTCATATATGTTGTTTTTGAAATTCAGGGTCTAATATTTGTAGTATTCTCATCTATCCCTACTTCTTCCTCCTATTTACCAGCATAAACATGTGATGTCTCCAACCAATATCATTTGAGATGATGTGATTATTCTAATTTTCTCTCAGCACCCAATGAATAGATATTCTAAATACACGTCTCTCTGTGAAACAAAACTTTAATGCACTTACTTAGTAGATATATTTAGTGAATTTTCTAATCCACCCTTTGCATGATTCCCTTCTCAACTGTCTGGAACTTGTGACTACTGGAGTTTTAGGTAAATGTTTGCTGAATATACCTAATGTAAACCAGGTATCAATAACTGATTCTTTTCATTTATTTTAATTCTTTTAAATTGCTATCAGAATTGAACTGGAAGTTATATATTAGCTCATTCTAAGCACAGCCTTTTGAGGCTTGGAAGAAATATTCCATTTTATTATTACATTTTAAATGCTTCTAGTTGTCCATATAAGACTTTAAAATGTATGTTAAATAAATTTGCTAATTATTATGAAAAATATATCAGTTAACTATCCAAACTCTTGAATTTCAAATATAAATGAGTAATTTTATCTATCAATCATCTATCCTTCTTATCTAGTGCTTTAAAAAAAATGACTACAATGAGATGTGGCAAAAGTGATGCTAGGTCATATATGGTGACACAGCCTCCAATTTGTTTACTGGGATCCTTGCACTTGGAACCCTAAGCTGCCATAAAAGAAGATACAGGTTAGGACTGGTTAAAAGTGAACGGGTAAAGTGGGCAAAGATTAAGATTAATGGACAAGGGCCAAAGGGCTGGAATCCTTCCTCAAATTTCCTCTGCATACAACCAAAAATCCCAGCCGAGTCACACATAAAATTAACCATCACAGCAGATGCATAAAATGTTTTAGAAAAAAGTGTAATAGACAGTAATGTCAATGCATATTGATTCATAATCTGCATATAGTGATAGAACTCTCCTGAGTCCTTCAATGAGTATTCACCAAGATTGTTACTCACAATAAGCATATTCTTCCAGCTAATTATCTTTTTTTTTTTTGGTAGTCAAGATAATGACAACATTTCTAGAAATATTTCATTCCACTTAAGAGGAGCACCAATTTATTAAGTGGGTGACAACTTGGAGTCTCAGGAATGATTAGTGTTTGAAGGATAGCCGGCAAAGCAGGAGAGGAGAGAAGAATCTCCTCTTTCTCCTCTTTACCACTAATTTTAAAATTGTTTATAGAAGACTTATGAAACATTTTATAGATGTAAATAAAATCAAACACCATTGTATCCTTCATCCAATTTAAGAAAAAGAAAATTGCTATATCCTTTAGGGTAGAGGGCTTCTCTGAATGAAGCGATAGATATCTGGTAGATTCAAGGGTTAGCCATGGTAGATTGCTGAGCAGAAGAAATAATAGTTTAGAGAGATTTTTGCTCTGTGCAGAGAAAATCACTTCTAAATTTTGTGTTTATTGTTCTTACTTTTCTTTATAGTTTTGTCACTTATGTTTGTATTCCTAGACAATAGGTTGTTAAGTTTTGCATATTTTAGAGTCTTATATAAACAGAATCATACTGTGCTAATCTTCTGCAACTTACTGTTCTCTTAATATTATGTTCCTGAGGTTTATTCATGTTATGTGTAGCCATGATTTATTCAATTAATTGCATTCAAGTGCTCATTGTATGAATACACCACATCTTGCAATTATGAATTTGCATTTTTCTTCCTTTTTAGATTGAGATCTTTTTAAAGGTGGGGAAAAAGTGTCTTTTTATAATCTTTGTAGACTTGGCAAAAGCTTAGCCACAAAAGTTAGCATGTAGAAGGCTTTAAATAAACGCTTTTTTAATGGCAATCTCTGCAACAGGGAAGTAGAGAAAGTGGAAAAAGTTTTCTAAGACTCTGTCTTAGTCTGTTTGTCTTGCTATAAAGGAATACCTAAGGATGGGTAATTTATAAAGAAAAGAAGTTTAATGCATTCAAAATTCTGCAGGCTATACAAGAAGCATGGCACTAGCATCAGCATCCGGTGAGGGCCTCAGGCTGCGTCCACTCATGGCAGAAATGGAAGGAGAGCCAGAGTGTGTGGAGATCATATGGCAAGAAAGGAGGCAAGAGAGTGAGGGAGGACATCCAGGCTCTTTTGAACAACTAACTCTCACAGGAACTAACGGAGCAAGAACTCACTCACTGCTGCAAGGCCAGCACCAAGCCATTAATGAGAGAGCTACCTCCATGACCCAAGCTACCTCCATGACCCAAACAGCTCCTGTTACACCCCAACTCCAACATTGGGGATCAAATTTCAACCCGAGGCTTGGAGGATTAAATATTCAAATTATAGCAGACCCTGAAGATGTAGTTTAGACATGCATATCTCTAGTCCAATTAAAAGATACTCCTCAGGGCAAAAAATTCTGGAAACATGTTTTCTTATTATAGAATACGTTTGTATTTTCCAGGCTTAATATCTTCAGCAATAGTTTCTGATAGGGATGGCAAATAGATGTTTTGTTTTGTTATTGTATCTGAATGGTTATGTCTTTACTAGGGACCTTTATATAATAAGTTTGAAAAAGAAGAAGGTGAAGTTCTTGGTTTTAAACTGCATTCTGTTTTCCCAAAAAGATTAACTAACATGATGGTGCATAATCTAAGCAATTATTGCCTTAGCAACATGACAGATAATTAGGTACTCAACAGAGCAGGTAATTTTTTAGGTTTATTCTTTGCACAAAGAAAAAAAAAAAAACCCAAACATTTCTGGGTGTATTTTTTTTTTCTGTTTCTGAGCTACTCTCCCTAATTCTTGGAAGTAGAATGGGAAAAGATTGGGTTGATTTTAGAGCTTTATATTTTTCATGTACAAACAGTCTGAAAATCATCACTTTCATTACTATAGATTTTGTTATATTACCCTCTCCCCAGGAAGTAGTATTTCTACAACATATTTCATTAGTCACAAAAAATAAGAAACTGTGTGTTTCATAATGTGTCTCCTGTGAACAACCACTATAGCCCCTTTTCAGTTAGATCCCACCTAGTTAAAACTTAAGATTTAAAATAATGATTCCAAACTTGTAAGCTGCGGATCCTTGGGAAGTTGAAATATATTGCTAAAACTGTGGAAATCTAGCAAGCATTTTTCTGTAGACTAAAGATAATTTATATATACAAATTTTCAAATGTAGGTAGATGCAATCATGTTTAATAAAATAAAAATAAATTTTAAATTGCTTCTAAATATATCTGAAGCCATTTCTCGTTTTTTTAATTTAACTTTGTTTTGTATTGCATACATACATGCACATTATTTTGAAAAATCAATGGGCTTATACTGGAAATGATATGGTTGAATGTTTGAATCTCCCCAAAATCCATATGTTAAAAACTAATCACCAATGTGATGATTTTAGGAAGTGAGGCCTTTGGGAGGCGAGTAGGTCATGAGGGCTTAGCCTTCACAAATGAGATTACTGTCCTTATAAAAGAAGGCTAGGCCAGGTGCGGTGGCTCACGCCTGCAATCCTAGCACTCTGGGAGGCCGAGGTGGGTGGATCGTTTGAGCTCAGGAGTTCGAGACCAGCCTGAGCAAGAGTGAGACCCCATCTCTACTAAAAATAGAAAGAAATTATATGGACAGCTAAAAATCTATATAGAAAAAATTAGCCGGGCATGGTGGTGCATGCCTGTAGTCCCAGCTACTCGGGAGGCTGAGACAGGAGGATCCCTTGAGCTCAGGAGTTTGAGGTTGCTGTGAGCTAGGCTGACGCCACGGCACTCACTCTAGCCTGGGCAACAGAGTGAGACTCTGTCTCAAAAAAAAAAAAAAAAAGAAGAAGAAGAAAAAAAAATAAAAAATAAAATAAAATAAAATAAATAAATAAAAGAAGGCCCAGAGAGCTGCCTCGCCCCTTTATCGTGAGAGGACACAAGGTGAAGGTGGCATCTGTGAGAAAGCACGCCATTACCAGACTCCAAATCTGCTAGCATCTGGATCTTAGACTTCTCAGCCTCCAGAGCAGTGAGAAATAAATCCCTATTGTTTACAAGATCTCAAGCCTATAGTATTTTGTTATAGCAGCCTAAAAAGACTAAGATAGGAAATAAGAGGATCTCTGTTTTAATCTTACCTACCCATCATTCTGTCTATTCATAACCAATTACCTCACAGTTTTTAACTTATTTCTTCTGGTATTCATCTTCTTATTTCTAAGTAATACACACACACTACCATTTCCTAATTTTTTAGTTTTAGACATTATTTATTGACTTTTAAATAAGAAAGAAAAGGATTTAGCCCTCTTTCCCTCTTATCATCTGTACAATTACAAAAGAAATTAGATTTTATATTATTATGACTAAATAAATATATTAATCTTTGCTAAGCCACCTAATGATGGAATATGATATTATTACATTTCGATTTTTGAAAATTTGTATTGTTTTGCCCTTTTTGGGAATTAATGATTATCTTTGACATTCACTTGATTAACTGCTTACTTACCACTAATAATACATCCCTAATTTCTCTACCAAAAGTGCATACTTGATATTAAAACCATCAAATAATAATGTTTAGTTTGAAATATATACAAGCTATTAATCTCCAGTCTGGACCAATAGTTCTCTAAAACTGTTGTTTTCCTGACTTCACAATGCCTCCTTCTCCAACGCTCTAAAAATCTTCTGTGTTTTGGATTTTCTTTTTTTTTTAATTTTTTATTGATACATAATAGTTGTACATATTCATGGAGTACATGTTATATTTTGATACAAGCATATAACATATAATGATCAAATCAGGGTAATTGGGACATGATTCACCTGAAACATTTATCATTGCTTTGTGCTGGGAACATTTGAAAACTTCTAGCTATGTTTCCTGGTGCACAGGAGGTAAAATTCTTGAGATCTTCCATGCCTAAAGATGTCTTTATACTATCCTCAGACATGACTAATAGTTGGGTTAGATTCAGAAGTCCAGTTTGAATATCATTATACTAAGAATTTTTAAAGGCATTACTACATTTTCTTCAATTTCTATTTTTCTCTTTCATGGCACCATTGTGATTCTCACTTATCACGTAATAAAAATCTCAGGACCATGCCCCCTACTCCTATGCAAAAGGTCAAGCCTGTAGGCTGAGTCATGAAACACCCCCTTCCAAATGAATAGCTGTTACTAACTTTAAACTTCAGCCAGATCCCCAGGAAAAGGTAACTGCAAGGACTGTCCCCACCAGTCATTCCTAAGGAAATTCTTTGCTAGCCTCCTATAAGCAAGGACATGCAAATTGTAACTTTTGGTCTGCAGGCTAAGGCTAGCTCCTAAAACTAAAGTCTGTTCAATTCCACACTAATAATCAATTACAAGTTTATCTTCCCAGGTGCAGAACAGGGACAAGACAATATGAAACACTCTTCCACCTACCCAGGGATGTCTACATAATTGATGCTTCCTTCACTCCCTTTTTCTCTTCTAACAATCACTTTATGTTATATTAAATGTTGATTTCTTGCACCTCACAAGAATGTAGCCACTTTGCCTCACTGACCACTCCTACTCCTTTTTATTTCTGTATATCCTGTCCCCCTTAGATGCTGAAGTCCCCAAATTCCCCTTCAGAAAACAGTCACAGCTGCTTCTGTGGTTTTCATTTTTCCTGGGTTCCTTCTCAATCTTTGGCTTAATAAGCCTCCATTGATTGACATCTTTGCCTTAGTCATTTATTTCGGGTTGTTAATCATGTGTGATTTGTTTTTTGTCTGTTTATTTTTGTTTGTTCATCTCTGAAAGCTTTTAGTATGTTTTTCCCTGTATTCTGAAATTTCACAATGGTGTAACTTGTTATTGAAGGAAATAATATTTTACCCCAAAGTATACTTCTTTGACATGTTTTGCAATGGCTGTCAGAAGGCCAGCAAATGGAAGTCACCCTGTAAAACTGTCTTTTGTTGGGGAGATTTGCATCTGTAGAGGATCTGCATTGATGAGGCCAGGCCTTTCCTTGTCCAAATCCAGAAAAGATTACCTGAGAGTCTGACACCTTTAAAGGTCTGAAAGAAACATTTACCATCTATTCTCTTTGAGGACAGCTACCTGTGAGATTTCATTTACATAACAAAACCACCTTTGCTACTTAGTCCTCCTCTTCTCTCCCTCCCATAAACTGTCTTATCACTACACCCTGATTTATCACCATAACCTGTTTTTGGCCACGCCCTGAACCCCCATTCTTTCTGTAACCTCAAGAAGGTATATAAGTGTCTACACTCCATTAGCAGTTTTTGGGGTAATTGCTCTGTGTTTCTCCCACATGTGCATGTTAATACACTCCTGTGCCTTTTCTCCAATTAATCTTCTTTTGTGAATTTATTTTTCAGCGAACCTTCCTGCAGGGTGAAGGGGAAATTCTTCCTTGGCCCCCACAATATGAATCTTTTAAGTTCATTGTGAATGATACTTGTGCAATGTATGGGGAAGTGGCTTTCATACCTGTTTTGAGCAACTTCCTTGAAATAATTATTGTAAAACTTCTTCATTTTATCCAGTCTTTTTTTTTTTTCCCCAGACCTTTTCAGTATGTGATGGTGGATCTCATTGACAAATCCTCTAACTTTTCTACTTGTCTTTCTTATTTTCCAAACTTTTGTATTTGTTCTATTTTCTGGAAGATTTCTTCAATGAAATCTTTTAACTCTTCTATAGATTTTTCAGTATGTTTATCATATTATCATATTTTTAAAGTCTAAGAATTCTGAGGGTTTTTCCATCTTCTGTTTTTACCTCATAACTGCAATACCTTAGCTTATTTCTCAGATGATTGTAATTTTTTTTTCCAAATTTTCTTCTATGCTCTGCATTGTTCCTATTTCTCTGATATTGTTTTTTTCTAACAGTATGTGTTTTGTTTTATCTCTGTCTTTCATATAAGAGCCTCTACTCAAATTTCTGGTCATAGTGATCTTAGACTTTTTTTATATTTAAGAAAGACATCAAAAAGAAGATTTGAAACTGTGCCTAAGAGAGGAGTTTGTCCATGGTGACTTTCATTACACAGAGATTGAGTGAGGTCCTGAACAATTTGTTGAGGAGGCCCAATGTCAATCTAAGTCTTTCTTCCTGGGCAGGTAACTCATTACAGATGATTGTTTCAATCTCTTGATGTTTAATAAAGGGACAAGAGATGGGGGATCTATGTATGCACCCATCACACTCAAGACTGAAGGTGTTCAGTGAAATACTGTATTCAAAAATTACTTGAGGCCGGGCACGGTGGCTCACGCCTGTAATCCTAGCACTCTGGGAGGCCGAGGCGGGTGGATCGCTCGAGGTCAGGAGTTCGAGACCAGCCTGAGCAAGAGTGAGACCCCGTCTCTACTAAAAATAGAAAGAAATTATATGGACAACTAAAATATATATATACAAAAAATTAGCCGGGCATGGTGGCGCATGCCTGTAGTCCCAGCTACTCGGGAGGCTGAGGCAGTAGGATCGCTTCAGCCCAGGAGTTTGAGGTTGCTGTGAGCTAGACTGACGCCACGGCACTCACTCTAGCCCGGGCAACAGAGCGAGACTCTGTCTCAAAAAAAAAAAAAAAAAAAATTACTTGAATTAGGCCCCCCACCTACTTCAATGTGGTAATAGTATTTGGCTGAAATAAAATTGGTGTAGAAAATCTACAGTCACTTTAAATTGCAAACACAGTCTCAATTCAATAACTAAAAACACCCAGGCCTTTGTAATAATTCAGGCTTCTAACCTTATTTAAAGGTAAAACTTCTCACTCTCTCATCAATCTGTAATCTCTTACAGGTCGCCATCTTCTTTTAGGTGAAGAGGGTGCAATCATCTCCTTTATTTCAGTTAACAATTCTCCTACTCACTAGCTGTAATTACAAACTCTTCAGGAGTTGAAGAGGACACTGAAAAAATAGAAGCAAGAGGAGTAGAACAATTCCTAGCTGACCAGTACTGTTGCAAAATGGCTTTGTATTCCTTGAGACTGGTTGTATTTAAAACTGACTTTTCTTTGTATTTGTATTTGTATTTGTGCATACAAAACATAGCTAACCATAGAAAAGGTACAGTGAAATATAGAATAAAAGATAAAAAAATGGTACACCTGTATAGGGCACTTACCATGCATGGAGCTTGCAGGACTGCAAGTTGCTCTGGGTGAGGCAGTGAGTAAGGGGTGAGTGAATATGAAGACCTAGGTCATCACAATATACTACTGTAGACTTTTAAACATTGTACACTTAGGCCACCCTAAATTTCTTTAAAATATTTTTCTTTCTTCATTAATAAATTGACCTTAATTACTATTACTTTTTTATTTTATAAACTTTAAAATTTTTTAAACTTTTGATTCTTTTGTAATAACACTTAGCTTAAAACACAAACATGTGGTATAGCTGTACAAAATATTTTCTTTCTTTATATCCTTACTTTATAAGCTCTTTTCTACTTTTAAAATTGCTTATTTTTTTAGTTTTTAAACTTTTTTATTAAAATCTAAGACACAAACACACACATTAGCCTAGGCCTACTCAGGATCAGGACCATCAATATCACTGTCTTCCATTTCCCCATCTTGTCTCACTGGAAGGTTTTTAGAGTCAATAACATGCATGGAGCTGTCATCTCCTATGATGACAGTGCCTTATTCTGGAATACCTCTGCAGGACCTGCCTGAGTCTGTTTTATAGTTAATTTTTTTTTATAAGTACAAGGAGTACACTCTAAAATGATAGTAAAAAGTTTAGTAAAGACATAAACCAGTAATATAGTTGTTTATCATCATTATCAAGTATTATGGACTGTACACATTTGTATGTGCTACACTTTTGTGCAATTGGCAGTGCAATAGGTTTGTTTACACCAGAATCACCACAAACATGTGAGTAACACATTGAGCTATGATGTTATGATGGCTACCATGTCACTAGGTGATAGGAATTTTTCAGCTCTGCTATAATCACCCAACCCCAACCCTCCATGGCTGGTGCCTACTCTCACCATTAGGGTTCCTGAGGACAAGTAACCCCAGTCTGGCTTTCCCACGCAACTTCCCACCCCTGTTCCCTCTTCAGCCCAACCCACCCTGAGACAGAGAACATAGCAGAGGATCCTGGGGATTGCCCAAACTAATCCACCACCTTGGGCACCTGAGCACTCCTGCTGGGGGCCTGGAATTGGGTCTGAACTCAATGGCCACTGCTAACTCAGCTGTTACCTACCTGCAAGTGCTGCCTGTGGGCCTGAAGTTGCACCTACCTAGCCCATTGCAGCCACTGCCAACATCAATGCACACTTGTTGGGAACCAGATATCATCCCACCATTGCTACTCTTTGCCATCAACCACCAACAGGTCAGCTGCCTAGGGCCTGAGATCCTGCCCATGCTCCTGGTCCACAGCTGCCACTACCGGCATCTGTGCAAGTCACATGGAGGCCCAAGAATCAACTCACCAGTAACAACCAACACAGGTGTCAGAGTACATAGCCCTGAAGCACAAAAAAAGGCACACTCATTCCATCACTGCCACCACTAGGGCCTGAAGACTGGCCCACCTGGCATCCCAGTCCCCAGCACAACTTCTCCACAGCCTCCACTGATCATTTAGATCATTAAATATGAAATGTCTGATACATATAATAGATATATAAGGGAAATAAACAGTGAAAGGATACATACTAAATATTAAAAAGTGGTCACCTCTCAAAGGTATTATGTTTCTTATTTGTCAAGTATGATTAAATGAACATACATTTTGTTTCTTTTGTGAGCAGAAAAATAATTATTTGGAAGTCTTTCTCTCAACGTAGAAATATGTTTTTCTTTCTACCCACACAGTCAAGCATTTATCTTTTTCTAATAAACAGTAAAAGATAACACAGAAAGAACGCAACTCAATTTTCTATTTTCTGTTTTTTATTTAATCATAATCATCTTTGTTATTTCTGACATATAAAATTATACAGCAAGAATTACATCTTTAGTGCAGATTGTGGTGATGGTGGCAGGGTAATGGGGGTGATACAGAATTGCTTCTTAATGGAAAAGGTGTTTCTTTAAATCTTTTGCTTCCTTTACTAAGAATTGAATCAGATCATCTCTAAAGCCCCTTCAGGCAGTAAAATTCTATAATTCTAAGTTCATTTCTATGATCAATCTCAGTTACCAATTGCACTCGATATTTCACATATATTTGAATATTTCTACGTGCTTGTCTTGTCCTTTATTCAACTTTTTCATAAACTTTATCCAAACTCTCATAAAATTGAGTTAGTTTGACTTTTAAAATGTGTTAAAAGTCAGCTAGTAAAACTGTCTGGTGCTTAATAACATTATGCCTAGTGGCAGGGAATTTTATTAAGTTGTCTTCCACTCTAAAATTTTGCTGTTTAACATTTCTTCCATTTCTCTAGAACAATTACCTTGAAATTGTGCTCATGAAAGGTGTCAAAGTTGTATACCTTCTTATCATTCACTTTTTTTTTTTACAAAAACAGAAAAACAGATATCATTTGATTATAAGTGATAGACTTATTAATTAATGACATAATCCTCACAATAACCCTATAAGTTATTAATATGTTCCATTATAATACTTTATAAATGAGGACATTATAGATGTTTAAAGAATTTGTATGATTGTGGGACAATTCAATTAAAATATGATAAGTAATTGACTTCCCCTGAGATGGGATTATAGCATCTGGCCCCAGATAGTAAAGCATTGATTAAAATACTCAATAGACTCTTAAAATTACAGCCTTTTCTTATTAGAAGGATCTGTTACTGTTTTGCAAGACTGTGAAGGATTATAATCTGTCCATTCATCCTTGCCCCCAAAACTATGATCAACAAAGTACAAATAAAATCACATATGGCCCATTCCTTCAGCAATACTAGGAGACAGAGAATACCATAACATTCAAATTGCCTATAGGTAAAGGAATAAAACCCAAATCCAACAGAGGTAACACTGGATTTCCATCTGCCTCTGTGAGTCTATGGGTAAGGAAAGAGGGGAGAGGGGAGTTAAGAAACCCTTGAAAATGAAGAAAGAAAAGCAACAAACTTAGATGAAGTAGAAAAAAATACCCGAAGAAAGGAAAACCCAACATTAACAAAAAAAATCCTAGATATTGTTCTTGTATTCATTAGTTCTAAGAATCAGCCACAGGGAAGGGGAATGAAATTGAGTGGGTGCAGAGATGGCACATTGGAGAAGTATCATATCTGGAGAGAATGTGATAAAAAAAAATATGTTGGGAACTCCTTAGAAATTTAGCAGTAAAGAGAGAAAAAAAGGAAATAAAATACCAACATCATTTTTCACAGATCTAGAACAAATAATTCTACACTTTATATGGAACCTGAGAAGACCCCATATAGCTACAGCAACCTGAAGGAAAATGAACAAATTGGGAGGCATCAATTTGCCAGACTTCAAGCTATTCTACAAGGCTATAGTAACTAAAACAGTATAGTACTGGCACAAGAACAGAGACATAGACCAATGGAACAGGACTGAGAACCCAGATATAAAACCATCCTCATGTAGCCATCTGATCTTTGACAAAGCAAACAAAAACATACACTGGAGAAAAGAATCCCTATTCAATAAATGGTGCTGGGAAAATTGGATAGCCACATGTAGAAGACTGATAAGGGATCCACACTTCTCACCACTCGCAAAAATTAATTCACAACGGATAACATACTTAAACCTAAGGCATGAAACTATAAGAATTTCAGAAGAAAATGTTGGAAAAATGCTTATAGACATCAGCCTAGGCAAAGAATTTATGAAGAAGACCCCAAAAGCAATTACAGTACCAATAAAAATAAATAAATGGGACCTGATCAAATTAAAGAGCTTCTGCACAGCCAAAGAAACTATCACTAAAGCGAAAAGACAACCTAGAGAATGAGAAAAAATATTTGCATGCTATACATCCAATAAACGGCTGATAACTAGAATCTATATAGAACTCAGAAAAAGCAGCAAGATAAAAATCAAGTAACCCTAATAAAAGTAGGTAAAATACATGCACAGAAGCTTTTCAAAAGAAGATGGACAAATGGCCAATAAACAGGAAAAAATGCTCAATATCTCTAATCATCAGGGAAATGCAAATCAAAACTACAATGAGATATCACCTTACCCCAGTTAGGACAGCATTTCTCAAAAAGTTCAAAAATAGTAGATACTGATGTAGATGCAGAGACAAGGAATGCATACACACTATGGGTGGGACTGCAAACTATCACAACCTCTATGGAAAACAGTATGGAGATTCTGTAGGTCTAAAAGTAGACCTACCATTCGATCCAGCAATCCCACTATTGGGTATTTACCCAAAGAAAAAAATACTTTTCATCAAAAAGACACCTGCATTCAAATGTTTATTGCAGCACAATTCACAATTGCAAGATGTAGAATCAACCCAAGTGCCCATCAATTCATGAGTGGATTAATAAAATGTGGTATATATATGTGTGTGTGTGTGTGTATATATATATATATATATATATATATATATATACACACCATGTATTAATAGTACTACTTGGCCATAAGAAAAGATGAATTAATACCTTTTGCAACAATCTGGATGGAACTGGAGACCATTCTCTTAAATGAAGTGTCTCAAGAATGGAAAAACAAACACCACATGTACTCGCTATTAAATTGGAACTAACTGCTGAGCACACATGTGCACAAAGGGAAGTAAAACTCAGTGGAAATCAACCGGGTGAAGAGGGGAGAAGAGGAGGGGCAAAAACCTACCTAAGAGGTAGTATGAACAGTATTTGAGTGACAGGTACACCTTCAGCTGGGACTCAAGCATTACAAAAGTGATTTATGTAACCTAAAACATTTGTACCCCCTTAATATTTTGAAATAAAAGAAAAGCATGGTTGTCATCTCAACATCACACAATGTAGAATTCAGGCCAAAAATTATTAATTGAGACTAAGAAAGGTTGTTTTATAATGGTTAATGCTATAATTTAAAATTAAAATGCATGAACTACAAATACCTATGCACACACAAAACTATAATCACTTATATAAAGCCAAAACTATAGGCAAGGCAACAAAAATAATACTAAACTAATAATAAAAGACTTTAATTCAACACTCAGTACAAGACAAATTAAATGGACAAAAAAAAAAACCCAAATAAATATATAGAAGAGATGTTTAAACAAGAGAAGTAATAAGGTAGACCTTATGGATATAACTCGAACACCACCATATGAAATATTCACAAAAATTATTTCATAAGCATTAAACTTCCTGAATTTGATAGCTGTACTATGGTTGTGAAAGTAAATATTTTTGTTTATAGAAAATATACAGTGAAGGGCTAAAGGGGCATAATGAAGAAATGGAGCAAACAAGTAAGGATATTTATGAGTTTTCTCTACTACTCTTTCAACTGTCCTGTAAATTTGACTGTTTAAAAGAAAAAGTTTAAAAATAATGAGTTTTTATTTTGTCAGAAGTTGCATTTGCTTGGTGGTCTGTTGCTGACTAACTCATTGCTGCATCTTCTCCCAAGCTACAAAACACAGAACACAGCACCAAGGACGCCATGACAACCAGATGCATTCTTCTCTAACTGCTGCACCAATGCTGGAGGCTAGAAGTACACTGTGTTATGTTTTGTTCTAAAACCTTCTACATCACTTTAAGGTTCTGGGACTTAGAGTGGGTGTCAATAATAAGATATATTCATGCTTGACATCCAGTCAGTAGTTTTACTGGGCTAAAATAAAAGTATTGTCAGGCCTGTATCCCCTCTGGAGGCTGTAAAAAAGAATCCATTTTCTTGCCTTTTCTAATTTCAAGGCATCAGTTTATTTTTTATCTCATGGCCCCTTCCTCCACCTTGAAAGCCAGCAAAGCCCTCTCCTCTCTGACTTTTGCTTCCAATCTCACATCTTCTCTCTCTCTTTCTGAGCCTCCTGCTTTGCTCTTAAGGACCCTTGTGACTACATTGGGCCCACCCCAAAAGTCCAAGATAATTTCTCCATCTCAAAATTCTTAATCACAACCTCAAAATCCCTTTTAGCATGTAGGTAAAAGGATATTCACAAGATTCTGTGGATTAGGACATAGGCATCATTGGGAGACCATTATTCAGCCTACCACAACACTTTACACCCTCACTTCCCAAATTTAATAATGCCACATATTTCAAGAACATACTTTCATTTATCCATCCACTCAATTTTTGTGTAATTGTTGTTATAACCTTTACATCCATGTGTTAACAAACATTATTTTACAGTATTTTTTTCTATAAATAGGCAATTGTTTTTCAAGTAAATTATAAGACCACATACTCTTTTATATTTGCCCACCTATTTACCATTTCTAGTTTTCTTTAATCCTTCATGTATTTCTCAATTTCAAGCTGTGATTATTTCCCTTTTGCCTGAAGTATATCCCTTAGCAAATCGAACTTTTTTCAGCTCCAAATAATTCAACAGCTGAACACAACTCTCATGGAATAAACTTTTTACATGAGATATGCCCTAAGATATTCAACAATCACCCTGGTAGTTCCAGATATAGGCAAGTTAGAAAGCTCCTACGAGCATTTCTATCAGTTTGCAGAACGTTGTGTTTAAGCACTGCCAACCTTAACTTTTTTTTTACACATTTTTTGGTTACATAAAAAGCAGTATATTTGGGAGCCAGTGTTTTTATTTTCTTCTTTCAAGATAATATGTTGCAGGTGGTAGACAACTGGTAAGAAAAAAAAAACAGGGAAAGTGAAAAGGAAATATAAGGCATGCATGCAGAGGACCCAGCTTGGGCTGATGGCTGTCTTTTTTTATCTACTGGTCCAATTTTCCTGGCTTTTATGTGTGTGTTGCTGGGTTACAATTGCATACTTTGTGTAATCAACATAAAACCAACTGGCTGAACAGGTTGTTCTTCACCAGCCTAAAAAAAAAAAGGTTCATGCGATTAGAATTGAAATTTCTAATTAAGAATGCTTGTTAGGCTTCTAATTTGCGAGGCTTACCTTGCTCATTAAAGCTCCTTATTAAGATTAAGAGATTTAAGACAATTTAACTTTTCTTCATTGCAAAAGCAAGCATAAATATTGCAAATATAAAAGACTAGCTAACCAGCAGGTAAAGCTAGTGCTCACTAATTCTGTATCATTAGGTTATATAATGATGAAGAGCAGATGTTAACCAGGTATAAGCGGTTTCGTGATGCTTCTGATGGCCTATGTCACCAGATTTTAAAGAATAGAGAAAACTGTGTGCAAAAATATTTCCTCTCACCAAATTTCATGGTGATGGTCTATCATAATTGCTATTTCCCTGGTAGATGAAAACTTATCTCATTTAGTAAAATACATTTTGGAAATGCTAATGACACAATAATTTGACAGATGGTTACTAAGAACAAGGCCAGCTGGTGATATGGGCTAGTCTTAAAGCTGATAAAAGGGAAGCAGTTTGGAGTAGTAGTTCTTAAACAAGACTAGCATATCAAAAACCCTGAGACTATTTTCCTTTGAATGTTTATCCTTTCAGCCACCCGTCATCCTTTACCTACCTCCAACAGAGCTAACATTCCTGGGACAATAAACATTTACAAAGTTGGGGGTTTTTCTGTTTTTCCAGCAAGCATCAGAATCACCTGAAGGACTTACAAAAACAGGCTCCGCCTTAAGAGTTTCTTCTCCAGTAGGTTGGGGTGGGCCTAAGAATTAACATGTCTCACAAAGTCACAGGTGATACTGGTTCTGCTGATCCAGCGACCACACTTTAAGAATCATTGGCTTAAAGAAAGTAGGAATGCAAAAAAGTAGTGATTTCAACCAAGTTGGGGAGTCTCAACATATGCCAGAAAAGAGTGTAATAACTGATATGAGATAAATTCAGTAGAAAAATCCAGGACAGAAAAGAGTCACTGTGGGGGATGTTTACACAAAACAGAACTGTTTCTGGAAAGAACCTGGTAAAATGATACTTGATTTCTGCCTGAGGCAAATGAAATCACAAGACCTGGGATTCAGCCATCTATAGACAGAATAGTTCTAACTTGAAGAAGATTCTTAAAATACAGAATATTCCCTTGGGCACTAATGAAAGTTAGCCCACATATCTGGGAATGAATCCAAAAGTTTACAGTAAAAACCTGATCATCATGTACCCTAATTCCTTTATGGAACAGTAAAAGTCACCACTGGGGAGCATTTCACTTTGCATGACTAGGAAGACCCCAGAAACGTTGAAACCTCATAGAACCACTCAAAACCAGGTAACTGATTAGGATTCCATGATTGCAAAGTTGGCAGAAAGAAAGAAAGAAAACTACTAGACATAAAGAAGTTAATGTGAGGTTGTCACCAAACGGGCTAGGCTAGACAGAGGAGACTTAGTGGTTTTCCCCAACGTTAGTCTAAAGACCATGAGCCTCTGCGGCTCAAATTTCAGCATATTTCTATTGGTAAGTTTTAAGGAGAAAGGCAATGAAGGATGAAAGACATGTGAAGCCCTGACATAGCCCCTGCCAAATCTGTCTTCTGTTAGAAAAACAGATTGGGGAATTGCACGTATTGATGTTATACCTCTAAGGAGTGTATAATATAATACATGGGCCTCTGCTTTCGAGGGGGGTGATGTCAACAAGAGAGCCAGATGGTTCACTGCAGGCTTCTCACCAGCGTGGCCTCTGTAACATTTTCTTGAAGCAATCATCAAAGTTACCCACACCTAGAAGTCTATTTTGGCTCATTTTTTAAATGATAGCTGCGGCAAAAGTATTTTCAAAAATTGGTGCCTAAGTATGTGGTAGTGTCAGCAGCAGCAGCAAAAGAGCCCCTGCCATACAGTTTTGGTAAGTACCAAACATGGAGAAGAAAAGCATCTGTGCTTTGAGTTCATGGAGAGTGATTTGGAGACAGTCAAGGTTCTGGGATTTTCCCACATGTACCTCTTTCCACATGCATTCGGAGACAGTAATACCCTCCAAAATGGCAGTAAGATTATGTACAAGACATGCAGTGGCACATTACAGGCTGGAATGTGTAGTCCCCACAAATAAAGAATGGTACACGGGGACAAAGACTGAATCCATCTGGTAGCAGCGAATCCTGGAAATTGTAACATTTTGTGCATCCCTTCTGTTCAGATAGTAGAAGTAGGAGATTATCTTGTTTTAGACCAGTAAAGCTAAAGCAAATGAAAGACTGTTGGATACACAGCTAGGAGCTAGCCCATTTATCTCCCTTTTGGCTGTAGAATGAGTAGGGAATTGATTCATCCAAGTAGACAGAAGGGGACCTGAGGCAAATTGTTGACACTCTCTCTGCAAAAACGCTCTTCATTGGCAAATTCTCAGGCTCAATAGATTTTTTTTTATTTGAGGATGAGTCAAACAAAAACATACCAAATGATGCAGACTGGGGAAAGCGAACTGAAAGAGGAAATGTACATAGAATACTTTAGAAAAATATTTGGCATATTCAATGATCTCCTTATAAGAGGACCAGAAAGCCACAGGAAGAGAAAAGATGAAAATGAAGCAGCATTATGTCAACAGGAGATAGGTGAGATGCAGGGTCACAAATAGCAGAAGAAACTCTTGCCTTAACTGAATTGTACAGCTTGTTGTTACTTTCTTCCAATATGTGTGAAATATATAAGAAACATAAATAAAATACTATTTCTGAAATCAGCTCATCAAATAGAGCTAAATTTTTTCTCCATATTTTCTGTGCAAACTCTTTTATTCTTACTTTTTAATTGTTTGGGGAAGCATCTATGTTTACAGATTTCCCTTTAATAAAAGGTGTTTGGCAGAGAGAATGAGATACTTTCCTAGGTCCTCATTCTGCCCGTTTTATAAAGCAACGTAAACTCACTCTGCAGCTCCTAGGGAACTAGCAGTGAGCAAGCAGGGCTTGGAAAGGCTCACCAGCCACGTGTTCCTCCAAATAGGTCTGCAGCTGTTCCCCTGCTGCTGCCCAAGGGAGGTGCAAATCTTAGCAAATCTTAGTCTATTGACCTTGGAGGATATGGACCTTCACCACTAAGGATCATATAACTGTTTTGTTTTGTTCTTTTCCATTTTCCCTTGCCTTTGGGACTTGAAAGTTTTATGTGTGTAGGGAGGCAGAGGCAGAGGATGGTTAACCTTAACCAATTTGAACAGTGGCCATAAGACCCCTCCTTTATTCTCATACTCCATATCAAATCCTGTAGAATCCTTGTTAGTTCTATAATCAACAATGATATCATAAATCTGAAATCCAAGTACTTACCTTAGTCAAGAACCACATCATTGGTCTATCTGTCTTCATCTGTGCCCTGCTAAGTCTGTTCTCAAGGGCAGCTAAAATGATCTTTCGAAAACAGCTCACTAAATCTCTCCTCTCCTTAAACCCTCCTATGCTTCCCAACCCACTCCCAGTAAAAGCTTCAGCTCAGGGCCTTTGTACTTGCTGTTTATGCTCCCTGGACGTTCTTGTCCCAGGCTCACATGTGGCTCTCTCCCTCAACTCCTTCCTGTCTTTCCTCAAATGTCACTTTCTTAGCGAGGTTTCCTTTATAGCCCTATTTTAAAATGCTGCACTTTCCCACATACACTCCTGTTTTGCCTTCCTGGTTTTGTTTTTTCCATAGCACTTATTACATCCTTAAAAACATACGTATTACTTTTTTTTTCTTTTTTACTCTTACTCTTCCCACTGGAATGAAAGTTTTATGAGGACAGGTGTTTTTCTCTGTTTTGTTCACTACTATATCCCTAGCAAGGAGAATAATTCTCATAATAGATGCTTCATAAATATTTGTTGGAAAAAAAATAGTTTCAGGATAGTCTTCATTTTACTATTTTATATTTTTCAATTTTGTACAATGCACACGAATTGCTTATATAACCAAAAAATATTAAAATAAGCATAAGAAAAGTCATATATGTACATATATCATTTCTAAAGACATTATAAACAAAATAGGAAATTCTAGAAAAATATTATCAGATCCAGTGAATTTAAGTGTTTCTAGGTTTAGCACCTTAACTATTCACTTATTTAAATATGAGTGATTTCCTCCTCTTGTCTATGCAGCCATTTCTTTTCAGATATACACTTTGACAAATATAAATGTTAAAAAATAATGTGAAGAAAAAGTATAAAAATTTATGACATTTTATTTGGAAAAATGGAACAGGATAAGAAATCTACAACTAACAAGCCAGTAGCCCACCTTTAGGTCTCTAACTTTTTCATTGATTTAAGAGGTTACAGATAACATCAAGTTTTATAGTAGCAATAACCTATGGAGTAAAAGAGCTTCAGAATGAAAACAACACTAAATTAAATTAGTTTCCTTGGTATTTGGTCTAAACTGAGATAACTTTGTTGAGAATATGAGGTTTTCAATTTGTCTTTTCACTCACCCACTTGTCTTTCTTTAGCAAAGGTGACCCAGGGGCTGAGATTGCCCTTAAAACTTAATTCATTTGTTTTTTCCTGGCCATCAGTCACACATGTGTGTGGTGAAAAGCAAAAGAACACTGTGTTTCCGTATAGAGCAAAACAGAAAAATTGATTATTTTCAATTGTGCAACTTACCGAGGAACTGATTACCTGGTATGAGTTTGAGCCAATGTTGTATTCTTTAACCGATGCTCAGTGTACTGAAATCCTCTGGTGGGAACAGACTGCCTCTCCTCTTGGTCCTAGCCCCTAGGTCCTGTGTTGTACCACTTGCCACTCATTGGTCAGTTGCTCACCTCAGAGAAACCCCTGTCTTTGAAGTCTACTCCTCTTCTGACCCCAGATGCCCCTGCTGTCCACTTAATGGACCTGTTTCAGACTAATCCTGCTAGCAACCAGTAAGTGGATATTTGCTAATGTTGGGATTTCACGTGGCCTGCTAAATATCAACTCTCTGCTCTGCCTGATTTATAAACTAACTATAAAATAAGACCAAAAATATTTAAGCATCATCCCCTTCTGAGTGTGAGCTGTGATCAGTGAATTAACACCAAAGATTAGAGTATGGAAAAGTGGGGGTAGAGAGAGTAACTTTACAGGGGCTAAATCTAGAAAACACTCCCTTGGCCAGGTGATCCAGGTGTATATCATCAGTGATAAGACCCGTAGATGGCGTGTACCATGGAATGATGTGACGAGAAGGGCACTTCACTTCTGTGCTATTCTTCCCCAAAATCCATAATCCCAGTCTAACTATGAGGAAAACATCAAACAAACCCAAATTGAACATTCTATGAAATACATGACTATCTCAAAACTGTCAAATTATGAGAAACAAGAAATGTCTGAGAAAATGTTCTAGAGGAATTGATGACTAAATTGATCCTGGGACAGAAAACAGACATTACTGAAAAATAGTGACATCTGAATAAAGTCTGGAATTTAATTACTATTTATGTATCCATGTTGGTTTCTTAGTTGCGACAAAATTACCATGATAATGTAAGGTGTTAAGAATAGGGGACTCTGTGTCAGGGGTACACATGAACTCTCTATACTATCTTTTCAACTCTTCTGTACATCTAAAAGTATTCAGAAATAAGAATATATTAAAAATAGTCAAGCAGATAAAAATCATAATATCCCTTTTATTGCAGATAAAGCCTAATTTGGATGACACGGCCTAGGTGCAGGATGACAATACAGTTTCAAATTACAAAACCAGAAACAGTCAGGTTTGCCAGAGTTGAAAGCAGCATGGGACACTGCAGGGCTTTCCCGAGGATTTGTGGGGGGGTTGACCCTTCAAATAGCTTGGCGGGGCAGGTCAGAATGGTGCTTTCTACAGGTAACTGGCTCCGAAAGGAGTGAAGGGGCTAAGCTATACGTTCCTGGTTTCTCTCCCAAACTCATCCAATGTGAGTCATTCTTCCATCCCTAGAGAAGAGTGAGAGGACAGAGATAGACATAGAGTATAAATCTGTAATAACAGAGCTGCCTGGAATGACACAGAAATGGGGAATAAATGTTCTCTCTGACACTGCCCCAGTTTTTTGGTCCCTTAGCCATTTGAGGTTAACGATTAAGATGATGGTCAATATAAGGTGTGGTTATCTCCTTTACAGGAGGAGATCAGAAGTTTCTCACAGTAATTCTGCTGTCACCTTCATGAAATTACTGCTCCATGCAATCTTTTTCTCTTGTGGAGATCCACCTGAGCCCCCAATAGGCAGTGTTGATATAGCTCCAAAAATGCACTCAAACCTTCCTAATGGCACCTCAGTTAACATACTCTGAGGACACTCACTCCAAGACTGAAAATCCCCTCTCTACTCTGTTCCTCAGCCATATTACATCCAGTCATTTTTCCTGCAGAAACCTACCAGAGGGACTTCCGGTTTCAGCTCCAATATGTGATGAGCTTGGAAGTCATCACAATGACTTCCTTACAGTAAGAAACGGCTGAGCAAACTGAAAACCAGTGACTTTTCTTGAGTTCGCCTGCAATCTGGAGAGACAGGTGAATCCAGAGATTCACAGATGAGAGTCTGTCTGGGGAAGGAAGGATAATCATTGTAAAAAATATACCCATAAACAAAGAACAATTCTCCAGGAGATAAGAAAAAACTTTTCCACAGCTTTATCTTACCTGGAGGAAGGGTGTTTCTCCCTCTCCAGCCCTCTCCAATCTTCCTGCCTCACTTACGAGGGAGAAAGAGGCTTAAAAACACTGTGAAGAACCAGAGATAGAGTCCCTTAAAACTGTGGTCCCCAATCCACCCCCCTCCTTATGAGTCCGTGCCTGTTAGGAACCTGGCCACACAGCAGGAGGTGAGTGGAGGCTGAGTGAGCACAGCTTCATCTGTATTTACAGCCGCTTCCCGTCGCTCACATCACCACCTGAGCTCCGCCTCCTGTCAGATCAGCTGCGGCGGCATTAGATTCTCACAAGAGCACAAACCCTACTGTAAACTGCACATGTGAGGGATCTAGGCTGTGTGCTCCTTATGAGAATCTAATGCCTGATGATCTGAGGTGCAGCTGAGGGGTGATGCCAGTGCTGGGGAGTGCCTGCAAATGTAATAAATGTAATGCGTTTGAATCATCCCGAAACCATCTCCCCCACCCACAGTCCATGGAAAAATTGTCTTCTGTGAAACTGTTCCCTGGTGGCAAAAAGGCTGGGGACCACTGCCTTAAAAGATTAAGATTTAATCAAAATCCCCTCCTACTCCATATGCTGTTACCACACCTACAGGGCTGCAATATAATAACAGTGAATCACAGATTAAAGAGCTACAAGACACAGACTCTCTCACTGAGGGTGAGTTCTGAGGGAAGCACTAAGTCAACAGGAAAGACAAATATATAAAGACACTAGAGGAATTTGAAGCCTCTGGTACCACAGCTAGTGCAAAAATTAAACACAACCCAACTCCTAGCCAGATTAACATAAAATCTCATGCTAACAGCCTATTTACCAACACATCAGGTCTGGCTTTCAACAAAAAAATTACAAGTCATGCTAAAAGGTAAGAAAAATAATCTAAAGAGAAAACAAGAATTTCATAAAAGTTTCTTCTAGCCTGAAAGACCCCCAAATCCTTCTCCCTGACCAATAGTGCTGGGCTCTATGCAGACTTAGCCACTATAAAAAGTGCAATTAAACAGAATTTTTGTTTTTTGTCTATTGGTCACAAAGAAGAACCAAAAGCATATACAAACAAAGAGGAATTAGGAGTAAAGTCATTGCATGGTCTCTAAAAGAACTAAAGAAATTAAAATAAGTCTTTATTTGTATATACTATACTACAAATCTCCCATTATGAGGCCTGTCCTGAAAAGGAAATGATAATCTTCACATTGCTGGCAAAACTGCCAGGATATAATTCAACATTAAAGGTTTTTCCATACAGGCCCTGAGTTGGGAGGGAGAAGTTCTACTGGGAACTCTCAAGCAGTGTGATCTTGTTTGTTTTCAAAATTGTTTTGCAAGTTGTCAGCTAAAATTTAGTTAAAGTCCAAGATAACTTAACCTAAAAGGTCGCAGTATCATTTGCCTATGTGGATGTGAGAATAAAGTAAATATACACTGAAACTGGAAAAACATGATGTTGGGCTTTTTACTCTGTTTTAGTCTTGTTATTTTCATTATGAATATTTGCAATAGATCTGTTTAAATTTTGAAATCGCATCAGAGTAAAAAAAGTAATAAATGCCTCTTTTACTTATCGATCACTAATTAACAAATTTGAGGTTCCACGTGTACATTTCCTGATTATGTTAGTAATATTTGGTACCAAGTAGCCTATACATAACAATTTGGTGAGCTATATTGGCAGATGTAACATCTCCCTTATATCCTTTCATTTGGAATGTTCATCTCTATGTTTGTCTTATCTCTTTGACTTACTGGCCTGTAAACCTCTAGATTAGGCTGTATCTTTTTTTGCTTGATTATATATAACACAAAACATGTTACCTGCATACGTAAAATTTAAGAAGTAGTATTTAAACTCTAGAAACATTTCAAGGTAATTAAGAGTGTGAAAATGTTTGATCTTCTGCATAATTAAGCTCCTCTCTCTCTCTTTCTCTCTCTCTTTGTTTTTTTGAGACAGAGTTCTGTTGCCTGGGCTAGAATGCCATGGTGTCAGCCTAGCTCTCAGCAACCTCAAACTCCTGGGATCAAGCAATCCTCCTGCCTCACATAATCAAGCTTCTTAACTTGCAAAATAGTTGAGTTACATGAGAAATTCTTTTTTTTTTTTTTTTTTTTTTTTTTTTTTTTTTTTTTTTGAGACAGAGTCTCACTCTGTTGCCCAGGCTAGAGTGAGTGCCGTGGCGTCAGCCTAGCTCACAGCAACCTCAAACTCCTGAGCTCAAGCAATCCTCCTGTCTCAGACTCCCGAGTAGCTGGGACTACAGGCATGCGCCACCATGCCCAGCTAATTTTTTCTATATATATTTTTAGCTGTCCATATAATTTCTTTCTATTTTTAGTAGAGGTGGGGTCTCGCTCTTGCTCAGGCTGGTCTCGAACTCCTGAGCTCAAACGATCCGCCCACCTCGGCCTCCCAGAGTGCTAGGATTACAGGCGTGAGCCACTGCGCCCGGCCGAGAAATTCTTTATTGCCTACACAATGTAAAAATCTATAAGTGCTTTACTAATGCAAGTATTAGTGCTTCTTAGCTTAAGTGTATTTGGACTTAAAATGGTAAAACTATAGTGGCATTTCAAAGGACTTTATAACATTATATTTGGTAGATGATGGTCTATTATTTAAAACACTGAGAAAAAAAATTTGAGCCCAAAATCTCAAAAATAGTCAATTTAAGATTCAAAAGACATATATAAGTCTCCCTAAATACCTAGCCCAGTCATCTTGAACTCTAGACCTGTTGAGCCTAAGAATACTGATTTATAGAAATGCCCCCTGTATTTTTAGAGAGAGATTTGATTTCAGAAGTCAAGCAAGGCTTTGCCTTAAAGGAAAATGTAAACGTGTTAGTTTGCATATCAAAAGCTGCCTCACCTCAGGAAGGCACCTCAATGGTCAGTAGCAGGTGCTTTCCAAGGCGACACTGCAATCTGGTTTATGACTCTCAACTGTTTTGAAAGACAAAGCAGGTCTTGCCTAGAGCCATAGGTTGCCAGGGCTGATTGACAAAGACAAACCTCCCGGGGAGGAGAGCTGATTATGAAATATGCTGAGAGCTGATTAAACAGATATGTTGCCCGAGCCAGGCCCAGACGAACTATGAGTTTAAAGTAAGCAAAATAAAGCACAGCTCATGTTGACTTCTAAAATCTCTGTTCTCGATGTCTCTGTTTTTGCTAAAGTAATAGCCATATCATAAACCTAGAAGTTTACCCTAAGAAGATTTAACTCATTGTTTACCAAACTATCTATCACTGTGTAAATCCTGTTGCTCTTGGCAACCAAGAGCCTCTATCTGCCCTATAAGTACCTGTGTAAAATTTCAGTCTTTGTTACATCTCCACGGGAAGAGATTATAATCATCTGGGCACCCTCCTTTGTCTATCTTCATAAATCTTTACTTTATAAACTATATCTTTGGCTCTGCATATTATTTTTTATTTCTGTTTTCCTACTATTTTTCATCCTTTGTGACGACCCCTGCCTGAGGGACCCAACAGAACCCTTTGCAGAGAGCGTAGCTAACTCCCCACATAGACCTATATTCTCAATTGCCCCTTGAATCTCTCCCTAAGCCTACATATCTTCGATATTTGTGCTAAAAAAATGGGCCCCTATAATCTGGGAAATCAATATAGCTCCCAGAAGCAACGTTAGGATAAGGTCACTGATGAAGATAAGGGCACAGGCCTCATATATGTAAAGTTATCGACCAGCTATCTACCCTAGTATGGCTCATACCCACTTGTGATCCTGCTAAGGATCAAAATCCCAGACTTTCCAGGCTGTCTGATGCCAAGCCCCAAACTGACTTCACAGACCACTTCTTAGCTTGCTAGAAATTGAGCAGGCCCTTGTATCTGCTCAGATTTGTCAATGGATATGTGGCAACCTTTGATTCATAGACATTTTACAACTAATTCATACACATCCCTGAGAAGGAAGGTGCATCTACTTGCTACCCAAGCACCAGTCTTCTCCTCTTTCTATTAATAATTTCTTCTTCAGCCAATTTCTTAAGTTCATAAGCAATGGCATAGAAAAAGGCATTATATTACATGCAATTTACTATATATTTCTGCTGCATTACATCTAATCTGAATAATCTTAATATATTTTGCTTCAGTGATTATGAGTCGATATTATTTTTGTTTTGAGCAATACGATACATGGAAAATTCAGCTCATGCCATCTGATGGCTTAGGGTAAGTCTTTGAAACAAGGCCTCTCAAAGAGTAGTGAATTTAGAATACCTTCCCTCGAAAGTGTTTCTCTTCCTGTCCTCTCTAAATTGGGGAAGGACAATGCCATTCATCCCATTTCTTGAGCCAGAAAACTGCAGGGCAGCCTAATTTAGTACCTCTCCTTTACACATGCCTGTGATTAAGGATGAAAGTTCAATCAAGGTAACTTCCTGAATAACTCTAAAATCCACTTCTTCGCTACCATCAGCAGCCCCACTGCCTCTGTAGTCTGAGTTACCTCAACAGCCTCCTAACAGTCATGTTCCTTCTCAAAGTGACCTAAGATGCAAATCTGATTGTGTCACTCCCACTTAATCACGCTCCATTGCCTTCAGAACAGTCTGCCAGCTTTAATAATGTAGCTTTTGCCAAATTCTCTAGCCTGGCCTGTTATCCCTTTTCTCTTCATACCCCTTTTCTTCATTGGTTCTAAGCTACTTGCCCTTCCTCAACATACCACATGCATTTTTGTGTGGGCTGAAATACACAATCCCTCTCACTTAGCTTAAAATTTCTTTGAAATTTACACTAAGACCAAACCTTCTTCAGGAAGACTCTCTAAAAATTCCAATACCTTCCCATCCAGGCCCACCCCCAACACCAAGTTTATATTACATCTCTCTCTTCAGACTGTTCTTCCCTCTCTTCTGACAATTATCACCCTGTATAATCATTGCTTAGTTGTCTGTTTCCCACAAGCAAGCCTATGGGTTCCTTGAAGACACAGTCTCATGTATTCAAGAATAGCCTCTGGAGGCACATAGGAGACACTCAGAAGATGTCTGTTGAATGAATAAATGAATGAGACAACAAAGTTTGAATTCAAATCCAGATCTAAAGCTCATGATCTTTTCATTCTATCATAATCATTCAGCTATATGAGTGGGATGACCCAAAATATACATTCAGGGGAGAGTCACAGCAGCAGTTATTATATAAACCCCTTTCTGCCGGACTGTTTATATTTACCAGAGGAAGAGAAAGAGTTGCCACTGAAAGTGCAGGTGGTACCTCGTGCTTTCACACTCCTGTAGACAGATGGTCATTGCACCATAATAGGCATGAACAAAATGAGCCCAAAATAGGAATGTAAAATTCAACCTTCAAAATCTGCAGAGAGTCCTTTGCCTATGGATGAGGGGATTATAATCACATCAGAGTCATCTTAGGTGAAGCAGAGTCATAAACATGAAGCACAGAACCTAGCTCCCTGCTTTGAGGTTTATGGATTTATATTCCAACAAATGAATATGGTTCATTTCTCAGGTACATAAGAAAAATAAAACTGCCATGCAGAAATTTAAGTTCTAAAGCAACTAGTCTAAAAACTTGTTAAAGCTTCACTGGGCCATTTACGAAACATCAAATACAATGTAAAGGAAAATTTCTAAGCATCTAAAATTTTCTTTTGTAGTGCTTCTCAAAAAAACATACTGTGCATTAAAATCACCTGGGAGATTTTTTTAAGTAAAAAAATAAATAAAAATTACTGGGTCTCACCCAAGATCTACTAAATCAGAATCTTTCCAGGGAGCGTAATAGTTTTAAAGCTTCTTCAGGTGATTCTGATGGACCAGCCTTGCTGCCATGGGCTGGTACAGTGAGTCATCCCTTCAATTTATTTTTTTCAAATCTCAGTAGGGGTGCTTACATTACTGGACAGTTCTAGGTGTGACCTGGTAGTTATATAATGCTCTTATTTCTCAGACCATAATTTTCAAGCTATAGATTAGGTTTTGAATATTTCTATTTTTTATTTTAACTTATTAGAATAAAGAACTGAATTGCAAGATCAAAGAAAGATACGGGATGAAGTATATCACTATACAAGACTATATGTCTCCTGAAAGTTCACCAGGACCATAAATCAATATGTAAAACAAAATAAATATAATCCCAAATCTATACTTTAGCAGTTTTTCATTCATTATCAAGTTTTCAGTATTTGAATTTCCAGTAAGACTAGACAAGACATCCCCAAGGTTGGTGACATAGAACTGTACCTGCCTTCTTCTTCACCAGAATGCCAAGACCTGCCTAGCACAGAAATCAGTGTCTTCCCAGGTCTACCCCATACCTTCGGTGACAGAGTCAAGATTCCAAAACACCAGGGATCTCCACCTGCCCACAAGTCCTTGCCTGGCCAGAGAACACTGGAAACTGATCAGGATACTTTCTTGTCTGTTAAAGACACCAAATCAGGCCTCTTTCTGCCTCCAAGACTATACTCACGATTTCTAGACTAATCTACTCTGACTCTAGATTATTCAACCTTTGAACTTTCCTGACAAGTCTAAACTGGAAAGAATCTTTCAGCTATGTCTGTTTGGCAAATAGTATATGTTCCATGTATGCACTCATGTCCACAGGTGAACTATGAGTAATGAGGAGAAATTCAGTTTTGGCCTCCTCGCCCTTAGACTGTCTTCATATGCCTTCTCATCTTTAGTTACTACTCTCAAGGACATTTGTATTTTAAATGGTATTCAGTGCATAATAGGAATAATCGATGTAGGTAAAACAATGAATGAATCAAAAGGCATTTTCATGTACTTTGATTTTCACAAATACCTCTGAAGTATTTTTAATTATGTCCCAAAAACAGACAAGAAAATTGAGAAACAGAAAAGTCAAAAGTGTCACAAAAGCGGTAAGTAGCAAAGCCAGAATTTAATCCTCAATCTTATAAATCTGAGTCCAATGTTCTTTTTAAATTATCACTGCCTCATATCATCAAAATCCATACACACAAAACTCAGTTAAAGGTTATTTGACAGGTGAACTCAGAAAACCACATAGTCCCATATAACATCCACCTCAGTTTCAAGGAAATCACTTGTGGAAAACCAACTTCACATACAAAATTCAGCTCTAATTTTCTGATGTTTGATTTTTTTCCTACACAATCTGAGCAGAGACCAAGGATGCTGCTAAACATTCTAGGACATGCAGAAAGACTTACACACACACACACACACACACACACACACACGAAAATCTGGATAAAAATGTCAATACTTTAGTGCCAAGGTTGAGAAATTCTTTCCTACACCAAAGCTTCACCCAATAAGTATCAGAACCAAAATTTGGATTCAATTGAGTCTTTTAAATTTTACAAAATTTCCACTTAGTTATTCCACTTACCTATTCTCAAAAAATATACTTAATATTTGTTAAGAGTCCATATACCAGGTATTCTGCCAGTTGATGTCGATACAGTAATAAAAAGACTCATGGATCTTGTTCTCATGGAACATAGGAAAGGACCTGTTTCACAACACTTAGGTACAAGAAAGATCACTCTATTCTCTAAATCAAATTAAACATGCCTCTGAGCTCATTTAACACAGCATGGAAAAATCTAATCCCAGCCATGTTTGGGTGAGCTCCTCCCTTCCTAGAGCCTCACAAGTATTTGGGGAACTTTTATGATACCTAGAAAATGAAGACAAGGACTGTGGCTTAGTGTCTGGTGTCAATATTCTCACTCTTTCTGCTACTAGTGCTGGTGTTGGGTCCTGTGCTTTGCCTTTCACTGTGTCCACTGTTCCTGATCCCAGTGGTCCTTTGTGCTGACCCCAACCTTAGACACACAGTCACCTCCCATCCAGGACACTGCATACTTGATTTGAGATGAAACACTCTAAATATCTGGTCCTTTCTCAGTCTTGGGAACACTTACACTTTTTCCTTATGCCAACCACCTTTGCCTTTTCTTTCCTTACTCTCATCTTGTTTCTCTGTAGTTGTCCTCCTCTCCAGCTAGAATCTAAATAGAGGTCATCTTCTGAGGGTATAGCAAACGTAGAGAAAGGAAAAATTGTATCTAGTTCTTTTGATTCTTCTACAATAGCCAAAACAAAACAATTGCAACTTTCCATAATGACCCTCCACCTTGACGTGCAAGGTGACAGCCACTTGTTGAAGGCACACTGTGCTCTAGCACAGCATTACCCACTGTCCAGTGAAAAATCTGGAGCTCTTGAGTCAGGCCATATAAAGGTAGCATTGGAAGTTTCTTCTATTCTCCAAGCAATTCTTAGAGTTAAATGGATGAGAATTTTAAGCAATATATCCAAAGCACAGCAGGTCTACTTGTCACCCTCATTTTACTTAAGATTTATTTTTGAATTGCAGTTTTTGTCTGATGACATGGTATCAGAAATTAATTAAGTACACTTTGGCCTTCAATGGCATAGCACATATTTCACCTCAAGGGTCTGGGATACAATGAGACCACCTTTTCTGTAGTGAGGGAGCCAAAACATCCTCAGAGCAGCTGCCAAAGCAGTTAGGGAGTCTGTCCATCAAGAAGGAGATGACATTTGGGGTCAGCCACAGGCAAACATGCTAAGTAGGTGACATGTGTCATCTAGCATTCTTAGCTTCCTGATTTAGGTCCTTTTCCCTTTGTAGTGTCCTTGTCTCCCTCTTGAGGCACTCGGATGCTTTGTCTTCAGGCTCTCAAGTTGCTTTGCTTTCTCCAACCCCTCCATGTCTCCTGTCAGAACTTTCAGGAGATGTCCTAATAAATTCATCTATGCTCAAGTGTTAATGATTGATATGGTTTAAACTGGAGCTACTCCAGAAGTACTTGCATTGTTACTGACTTTGAGGCCTGACAGATAGGTGGAGAAGGATTATGTTTAGGCAGGAGGACTATTCAGCCCCCCGAAATCGCAATGACTTGTCCATGCCAAAACCAGTTCAAATGAAATGTTTAGGTGGCCCCAATTGACCTCCATTTGAATTGACTTTTTAAAACGTTCACTATGTCTTAGTATTAAAATATCTACTGAAGAGTCTTGCCTAGAAAAATACCTGCCACAGTCAGATGAGATTATATATGTGAAAACACTTTTTAAAGCTAATATTGGTAAGGTATTTACTGTACACCAAATCCTGTTCTATGAGCTTTACCTTTTATTCTTTAATATTTGCTCTTTACAATAGCCTTAAGAAATAGGTGCTATTATCCCTAGTTCACAGATGAGAAAGTAGAGGCAATGAGAAGTGAAGCAGTTTTCTTAAGGTAAAAAGCCAGGTTTACAGAAAGTTTGTAAATCATATTCCATCATTATTATCATTATTATCAATGCTTTTATCAGAGCTCATTGGGTAAGGAATAGGGAATGAGAGAAAATAATGAATAACCTGCTTTGTTTTATTTTGTTCTCTTTAGAGACAGGGTCTTGCTCTATTGCCCAGGCTGTAGTGCAGTGGCCTAGTCATAGCTCACTGTAACCTTGAACTGCTGGACTCAAGTGCTCCTCCTGCCTCAGCCTCCAGAGTAGCTTGGATTACAGGCCTGCATCACACCCAGCTAATTTTTTTAATTTTTTGTAGAGTCAGTATCTTGCTATGTTGCCCAGGATGGTCTTAAACTCCTAGCCTAAAGCTATCCTCTCATCTCTGCCTCCCAAAATGCTGGGATTACAGGCTGGAGCTGCTGTACCTGGCCCTGAATAGCCTACTTTATATGGTGTTACTTACTTTAAGGAAAGTACAGGCAGCATAATTACTGTAGCTAACAGTAAGTCTTTTCTATGGCTCTGGTAGCCTGGGGAGAGCTGAATGTTATCTCCTTAATTGCTCCCAACAGTCCTGAAAGTAGGTCCTGTTAGAAACCAAGTCTTAGGGAAGTTTAGGGATTAGCCAAGGTCATACACATAGTAAGCTGTGCACCCAGGATTTCATCACAGGTAGCCAACCACTTACTAAGTACTCATTAAATGCCAACACTGTACTGATGGCTTTACCTACTTTATCCTAGCCAATTCTCATGGGGAACTTGTGAGGAAGGTTGTGGAGGTGGGGAAACTGGGGCTCTGAGAAGTTAAACAATTTGCTCAAGACTTCACAGCAAGTATTTATTAGAGCTGAGATTTGAACCCAGCCATGTGTAATCCTCCACTCAAGCTCTTCCCTGATATGCTGCTCTGCTAAGAGTGGCTGAGAACTCTTTTGGAGTTTAGTTTCTTACCTCTTCCCCTTTGTGTAGAAGTCACAACATATGAGAAAGTTCTAGAATGCTGAAGCAGTAAGGATGTAGGCTTGGGCAAGGGACTAAGGAACTAAACCCAAGAGCCCTCTACTACAGCCTGGGCAACTCTCCAGCTTCACCAACTGGGCAAGTCACCTAACCTCTGTCTATCTGTTTCCTCATTTGTAAAATAGAGATGATAATATAGTAACTACCTCTTAAAGTCCCTGTGAGGATTAGATGAGTTAACATGCACAGAGAAAGCAAAAGGAGAGATTATACAGGCAATATAAATAAAACAAACTCAAAAGCCATCCATGATCTTATAACACAAATTAGTACTAAACTATCTGTCAGACACCTTAAATGTCCTTGGGCCAATACATGAGGACATCCCTAACTCCCAGGCATCAAAGATTTTAGTAAATGCTTTGTGGCAATGTTTTTAGATTTTACAAAAAGAGCATAGATCTCATAAATGTTTTTACTATTTCACCCAAAATATAGTTGTCCTTACCCCTCATGGTGCTCATTGATATTTCCTTATTTTCTTACTTTTCTAAATAGTTACTGCAGTAGGAACTAGCAGGTGCTGCTTATTATCTGCCCATCTTTCACTTCCTCTTTCCTAGCTGAAGCCTGATTTTGTTCATCTGTCCCACCTTACCCATTCGGTCATGAGTTTCCACGAAGGTGAACCCTTCCCAATTCCTAGGTTTAGTCTGATCCTGTTTTGTCTAAACTTATCTCAGGATAGTCTCATGAAATATATTATTCGTCCAAGCATGAGTACGTGACAAAACTCGATGGATTTATGTTGCAGGTTTGGAAAAGATGTATTTTTCCTCACTCTCCCATGCCAAACATGCAAAAAGAAAGCAAATATCCCGGAATGCCACAAGAACAAACTTACGACCACAAAGGAGGAATCAGCCAAAGAATGAAGCTGGTATTGAAGACGGCTTAGCAGATAGGTCAAAAGATCCTAGGTTCTGGTAACATCACTAATCCATACTATGTTTGGGGCACTCCCTACCTCTGGATTTTCACTCTATATGATAATAAAATTATTCACGCTTTAAACTAGTTTAATATACGGTTTTCTGTTAGGTACAGTTGACAATTCCTTACCTTGACAATTCCTTACTTATATGAGTATACAATACTCATATAAATCTTTAATCTGCTTAATTTGAAGTAAAGCTTGTGTTTGTGAATGTTTTCTAGATTTCCACAGCTTTGGGTGATGGTATATTATCTGCTTTGGCGCTTGCACACTTTGCAGGTCATTTCTCCAAAATGCCTGGTGCCTGCCATATTTTAAACAAACTAAAAGAGAATTAAATATAAATTTCAGAAAGCTATTTTGCTACTTTTGCATCATATTACATTAACTTCATTGTGTTGCAAATGTTTTGATATGTCTAAGTATAAAATCCCATCAGTTTTTAATGACACACATATAAAAACACATTTAAACAATCATGCATCAAATGAATATATCCTATTCTATTGTCATTATAAAAGAATACAGATTTTCACTTATTCCACACTTTACTTCCAATAAGGTTTTGAATATTAAGCACATTAACAATGACATTTTATATGCTATATAAACTATTTTAAGTATTACAAATTAGACCTCAAACTTTTTATTATTTCTTTAGCAAATTTATAAGGAGAAAATCTTGTTGAAAGAATACAGTCTGTGTAAAAGCAACGAGTATTAATTACTCACATTATCACCAACAATTCTGTAATACTAGGGAAGTCACAGTTTTTCAAGAGTGTTCAAAAGATTATTTAAATTACAACTGAAATATGGTAAGTATAGTTCGCAAAGACATGAATACAGAAAGATTACTTTCTCTGTGTCTGTTTAGAATTATAATGAAAGAACTTGGGAGACGATCAGAATTCTTTTACATAGTAATACATCTCTGGATGTCACTTGGCACTACAGAAGAGTGAATTATCTTATAAATGTTATATAGGCAAAAACATTGGCATTGAACTCAGAAAAATTCTAAAAGAGCAAATTTGAGAGTCAAAATGATAAGTGACCTTATCAACCATTAATACCTAAAACCAAATTTATTGCTGCTGCCCTCTAAGGAAATGGAATCAATTCCAGATGTTGATTTGTCTTGATTTACTAGACACAGATGGGCTGATGTTCATTCAAAACTTCATATAGCATAGCATATTTCCAAGAATAACCCATTAGCGGTCACTCATCTATAGCTAATTAGATTTTAAATATGTAAAGACGCAGTAGAAAAAATTTTGCCAAATAACTCCAGGATTAATAATCCCTCTTGTGCATATTTACAGTGGGGGAAAGGAATCACAATTATATGTCATATTCTGTATTTCACAGGTATATTCATATCATTCTGTATGTTATATACACATATATAAAAATTACACACATTAAGAACTATTTATAAAATACTAATTAGATTTTATTTTTCTCTACTCAAATTAAGTTAGATGCCTGGAAAAATTCTATAATCAAACTACAACTCCTTTAAAATAAAAGAAAAGGTGGCTTAGAAACATAGTATCTTTGAGTTGGAAAGATCCTTGAAGCCTAGAGAGTTCAAGCATCTTCTAATACAACTATTACCTTTAAGCAGATGACACCATGAAGTGCTCCCAGAGACTAAATTGGAAGCTTGGTAAAAATTGGAACTTTGCACAAGAAGCTTATGGAAGTTATAACGTACTGTCATAAACATTGAAAAAAATAGCATCACTCTAAAACAGCAGTATCATTACTGTAAATTTTTTTAGTCTAAATGATTGAAAAAATTGCCTTTAGTAAGCATGTGTATAACTTGGATTTGTTCTGGGGTTCTGGACTTAGTCCTACAATGCCACCACCATCATCTTACTACATTGGCCATGCATAGTTTTTGTGCATCTTATGTCCACAGACATATTGCAATTATTTAATGAAACCAGAGTGCACACATGCAATCAATTATTTTCAATGTCATGAGGATTCAGAGGGATTGAGCATAGCAATCCTGGCCAGACCTACCACATATCTTTAGCAATCTTTATCTTAACCTCTCTCTGGCAGATCCTTAATTCTGCATTCTTTCCAGTCTTCATATTATAAACACTATTCCTTGGCAGAGTCCTGTTACATTGATTTGGTAGGCAATAATCCAAGAAACCAAATCATCTTTGGTGCTACTCTCTCTATATATGCTTATTCACTGTCCTTATGTTCCTTTCCAATTTTGCCTGAAACTAGTGCAATTAAAATCATTTATCAGTGGAAAGCAATTCTTATGGTGATACAATAAGTAATCCATCATAATTAACATTTTTTAACGAAGTTACTTTGTATGTATGTAAACTGAAGGGCAGTGTGTTAGGGGAGGAACACTGAAAACCACTAACATCTTACAGTGAAGTACAAGCTGCTAAAAAAATCAAAAACTTTATAAGAGGGTCAATTGCAATATGTCTATGGACATAAGATTCAGTGTGATGGCAGGTAATAAAAGACCATATCCAAAGCGTTTGAAGGTAGCCATCCCTAACAAATTTTATGGAGAAGATTACAGGAACCAAGAATAGTCATCAGATTAACGGCCAGCTATTAAAACACAATTTTGATAGAGTAGATGAGACAGAAAGCAGTGAAAGTTGAAGCAGCACATACTGACTAGCTAAAGTCAGAAATGACAGTTCAAGAAAAAGTCAAAAGTTGGAGTTTATGGATAGGTGAGTAAGGGAGTCCACCAAATGCAGTAAAAGAGAGTAACAGGAAGAAGGGAGCTGGCCAGGAGTTGGGTGGTGGTAAGCTGAGGTATTTGAGTTATTGGAGAAGACAAGAAGTTTGAAAAAATTATATCAAGCGTGGTAAATGCGCACTATAGGGATGAAGGAGGAAGTGTGTTAGAAGACAGTCTGAAAGAAGACAGGAAACAAGTTTTCAGCAGTAGTCCCCTCTCAAAAGTCAACTTCTAGTAAAGTGGAGTAAGACCATATCAGGACACGTAAAAACAACCTATCGGAATGTAGTGATACATTATAAAAATCTATATGGAATTCTTTCATTTTAAGAAGCTAAGCTTTATTTACTCGTGTGTAATACATGAATTGATGCTGGCTCATCATGTGTTCCATGTGTCAGAAGGTCCTATGTCACATGTGTTCTCATGTAATTCTCAAGGAAGAAGGGTAGTTCAATGAGGAAGAGTAAAGAATGGCCCCATCACCATTTCTTCTCTCTGCTTATGTCAGGATGTGTACCCTTTTTCATTGCCACAGGATGTGAGCAGTGTTTGGTCACAGAGTAAGATATTTACATGAAAGAATCATTATAGTGTTTTGAAATAATATGAAGAGGCCCTGAAGTACTTTTGAAATATATAACAGCTATCGTAGGTCAACATATTATATTGAAAAAGCTCTTGAACCTTAAGATGATTTACGCATACTTCTTTCACAAAAAGACAAGTGTTTCAAATTTGCTGACCTCTTCAGCAATGACAACGTGCTTCCTATCTAGCAAATATTTTCTTAAAAAAAATACACACACACATGCAATCTGTCCTTTTAAAGTGAAATGACATTTAATAACAAGCAAGAAGGAAATAGATTTCTGAAAGAATTCCAAGCTTGGAGAGAGCATTTTAGAAATGTGGTCTTAGAAATATTTATCTGTTTATCTGATTTTTTGGCAAAAACAATATCTCCTATAAATACTTGTACAATATTATTAGCCCTTTATCAGATGTGTAGCTTGTGAATATTTTCTCCCATTCTGTAGGTTTTCTATTTGCTCTTTTGATTGTTTCCTCAGCTATGCAAAAGCTTTTAAGTTTAATCAAATCCCATTTATTAATTTTTGCTCTTGTCATGATGGCCATTACGGATTTTTTTCATAAATCTTTGCCTAGGCCAATATCTAGATTTACCTACATTTACCTACATTTTCCCCTAGAATTCTTAGGGTTTCATGCCTTAGATCTAAGTCTTTTATTCATCTTGAATTAATTTTTGTGAGTGGTGAGAGGTAGGGGTCCCATTTCATTCTTCTGAATGTGGCTATCCAATTGTCCCAGCACCATTTATTGAATAGGGCTTCTTTTCCTCTTCTCCTGTATATTACTGTCTGCTTTGTCAAAACAAAGATCAGTTGGTTGTAGGTAGACAATTTTATGTCTGGGTTCTCTATTCTGTTTCATTGGTCTATGTCTCTATTTTTGTACCAATACCATGCTGTTTTGATTACTATCCTTGTAGTATAGTTTGAATTCTGGTAATGTGATATCTCCAGATCTGTTCTATTTGCTTAGGATTGCTTTGACTATTTGGGTTCTTTTCTGGTTCCAAACAAAGTGTAGAATTATTTGTTCCAGATCTGTGAAGTACAACTTCAGAAACTTGATGGGGATTGCATTGAATTTGTAAATCACTTTGGGTGGTATGGACATTTTAACAATGTTGATTCTACCTATCTGTGAGTTAAAGGAAAAACATGATATGTTTTTCCATTTATGCAAATCCTCTGCGATTACTTTTCTTAGCACTTCATAGTTCTTGTAGAGATCTTTCACCTCCTTGGTTAAGTATATTCCTAGGTATTTTATTTTCTTTGTAACTATTGTGAATGGTATTGAGTCTTTGATTTGACTCTCAGCCTGACTATTATTTGTATATAGAAATGCTACTGATTTATGTACATTGATTTTGTATCCTGAGACTTTGCTGAATTTATTTATCAATTCCTGGAGACTTTTTGTGGAATCTATGGGGTTTTATAGATACAAGATCATATCATCAGCAAAGAGTGACAGTTTGACCTCTTGTTTCCCCATTTGGATATACTTGATATTCTTCTCTTGTCTGATTGCTTTGGCTAGGACTTCCAACACTATGTTGAATAGAAGGGGTGACAGTGGGCATCCTTGTCTTGTTCCAGTTCTTAGGGGGAATACTTTCAACTTTTCCCCATTCAGTATGATGTTGGCTGCATATTTGTCACATATGGCTTTTATTACTCTGAGAATGTTCCTTCTATGCCAAGTTTGTTGAGGGTTTTTATCATGAAGGGGTGCTGGATTGTGTCAAATGCTTTTTCTGCAACTATTTACAGGATCATATGGATCTTTGCTTTTGCTTTTGTTTATGTGGGTGAATCACATTTATTGATTTACACATATTGAAACATGCTTGCATCCCTGAGATGAAGCCCACTTGGTCTCATGGATTATTTTTTTGATGTGTTGTTGAATTCAGTTTGCGAGCATTGTATTGAGGATTTTTGCATCTATATTCATCAGGTATATATATTTGTTGTGTCCTTTCCTGGCTTTGGTATCAAGGTGATACTCGCTTTGTAGAATGAGTTGGAGAGGATTCCCTCCTTCTTGATACTATGGAATAATTTCTGTATTATGGCGTACCAGGTCTTCCTTGTAGGTCTGATAGAATTTGGCTGTAAGTCCATCTGGTCCAGAGCTTTTTGTTTTGGGGAGGTTTTTTTATTACTGATTCGATCTCACTGATCATTATTGGTCTATTCAGGGGTTCTATTTCTTTCCGGTTGAGTCTTGGGAGATTGTGTTTTTCCAGGAACTTGTCTATTTCCTCTGCATTCTCTAGTTTATGCATGTAGATATTTATATAGTGTTCATGGATGATGTTTTGTATTTCTGTGGTATCAATTGTAATGTCTCCTTTTTCATTTCCAGTTAAGCTTATTTGTGTCCTTTCTCTTCTGTTCTTGGTTAGTCTAGCAGGAGGTCTGTCAATTTTGTTTATCTTTTGAAATAACCAACTTTTGTTTTGTTAATCCTTTGTATTTTGTTGTTGTTGTAGTTCTCCAATTTATTTAGTTCTGCTCCAACCTTTTGTTATCTGCGTGTTTGACCCACTGGCATGCATCTCTATAAAATGCCAGCAGGCAGGGGGCTCCTGAATTAGGCACCCTGGGACTACTGCAGGTCCTCAAGGGAAGAGGCATGGGCCCCACTATCTCTGGAGACCTCAACCTGTAATACACGCCTGCTAGAGAGAGGTGGCCACTTGCCAAATTCTTGCCTCAAACTTCTTTCCCAGTTGCCATGGATGGGGAGCAATGGAGAAGAAAAAGCATCTGAATGGAAGAAAGCCAGCTCTCTGGCCTCTCGGGTCACTCCCCTTGGAAGGGAACCCTGCACAGGATATTCAAGCTTTGGGATCACTTAAGTTCTCCCCACTATTCCATGTTTGCCATAGTGCTTTGGGCTCATGGGAGTGGAAAAGCCTCCAAGAAACTTGGTAGCCTGCTAGTCACCGAAAGTACATGGGTTGGAGAGAGGGATCTCCCCTTGTCCCTTCACTGGGCTCTGAGCCTCTCTAGGTGTGATCCTCACCGATACCTTTTTTCCTTTATCTTCCTCCTTCTCTGCTTTGCAATTTTCCTCCCTGAGGTCCTGAGCAGGCCCCAGCACTTCTCTCTATGATCTACATCTGAGCTCTATCTTCTCTCTCTTTCCTTCATCTGAAACCCTACCTACCTTCTGGGACAGTCCAGCAAGCAATGTCTCAAGTCGGCCATCTTCTATGCTCTTTTTAATATCAGCAGAATCTGTACTGATATCTTCCTTTGTATTCCCAATACTGGTTATTTGTGTTTCCTTTCTCTCTCTCTCTCTCTCTCTCTCTCTTTGAACAATCACACTACTTTTGGATTTGTTAATATTCTTTATTGTATGTTCATTTTTATTTAATTAATTTCTACTTGTATCTTTATTACATTTTTCTCCTACATTCTATGGCTTAAATTATTATGCTTTTTCTTCTTTACCTCATTCATTGCTTGTCAGCCTCATTTCTTTTCTAATATTTATTTATTCATTCATTCATTCATTCATTTATTTAAAGACAGGGTCACACTGTGTCACCCAGGCTGGAGTGCAGTGGTGTGATGATAGCTCACTGCAGCCTCAAACTCCTGGGCTCAAGCAATCCTCCCACCTAAGCCTCCGAAGTAGCTGGGACATGCCACCATGCCCAGCTTCTAATATATTATTTTAAAGCTATATATTTCCCTCCAAGCAATGCTTTAGCTTCATTTCACAAGTTTTATTAGGTATTATTTTATTATCCTTTAGTTTAAAATGTTATCTGGTTTCCCTTATAATTTCTTCCTTGTCCTACCAAGTATTTGGAAATGTATTTCTTATTTTACAAACATACAGAGATTACCTAATTATCTTTGTGTTATTAATTTCTAGCATAATGATAATGTGGTTTAAGATAATACTAAGAATGATTTTAATTTTTTGACACTGGCTTTATGCCTTAACATTTAATCAATGTTTTTTTTAAATGTTCTACATTTTAAAGTCTTTTCTGATAGGTCCAATAGCAGGAATCTTTACAGGTCTTTTTCTATTGTCCACCATTATTGTTTATTTTCTTTTCTGCTATTTTGTCTTCTCATTTTCCAAATTATGTTTTATTATATACAGACATTTTATTTGCAGAATTGTTTGTAGAAATAACATTTTGGGGGCTAAGGTTATGTAACTTTCCTCCTGGGGGATTTATGTTTGCTTCTGCCAGGCACACAGGTCACTAGCAATTGGGGTCTCCTCAATCTAATTTTCATGATTTGAAATGAATCTAAACTGAGCTATCTGAAAGAGCCATAGCTACTTCTTGTTCATCCTTATGCTACGATATACCACCTTCTGTGGCCATTCAAAGAAAGGAGTTATGCTCTTCCATTGCCTGGTCCCCCTGGACACCGATAGTTGTTCACCCAGCTCAGTGGGGCTGTACTGCCCAGCCTGTTGATCTTTCTTCCACCCCCTGCAGAATCTGCAAAGAACCCAGAGGAAAAGAGGCCACAAAATGCCCACATCACTTCTCTGGTCTGTGTTCTTTACTTTTTCTGGCCCATGTGTTCTGTGTTATCCTGTTTGTTCTCCAATGTCTTTAAATTGTTTTTATTTTTTTTTTTATTTTTTATTTTTTTTTTGAGACAGAATCTCACTCTGTTGCCCAGGCTAGAGTGAGTGCCGTGGCGTCAGCCTAGCTCACAGCAACCTCAAACTCCTGAGCTCAAGCAATCCTCCTGTCTCAGCCTCCTGAGTAGCTGGGACTACAGGCATGCACCACCATGCCCGGCTAATTTTTTTTTATATATATATTTTTAGCTGTCCATATCATTTCTTTCTATTTTTTAGTAGAGATGGGGTCTCGCTCTTGCTCAGGCTGGTCTCGAACTCCTGAGCTCAAACGATCCGCCCACCTCGGCCTCCCAGAGTGCTAGGATTACAGGCGTGAGCCACCGCGCCCGGCCTTAAATTGTTTTTAAATAATTATTTTCCCAAGACTGGTTTGTTTTCTTCATGGGAGAACTGGTGTAAATTGTATAAGCTGCCATTACCAAAAGTAGCATCCATATTTGGCCTTCAAAATTTTTAAATTTTAGAGTTATAAAAGTTGCTTTTTTCTCAACATTTCCTTATAAGAATAAAATGAGGTTGATAAAGAAAGGTGCTATGGTCTGAATATTTGGGTCCCACTAAAATTCACATACTGAAACCTAACCACCAAAGTGATGGTATTAGGAGGTGGGTTTTTGTGAAGTAATTAGGTCATGAAAGCAGAGCCCTCATAAATGGGATTAGTGCCCTTATAAAAGAGACTCCAGAGAGCTGCCTTCCCTCTTTCCACTATGCTAGGACATAGCTATAAGGCACCATCTATGAACCAGAAACTGAAACCTTACCAAACACTGAATCTGCCAGCACCTTCATCTTGGACTTTCTAGCCTCTAGAACTATGGAAAAATAAATTTCTATTGTTTATAAGCGACCAAGTTTATGGTATTTTCTTACAGCATCCCAAATGAACTGAGACAAAAGGCTTATGAAACTCACCAAGAAGTCCACTATAATTCTACTGTAGCACTGAATGATTTAGTCTGAAAATTACTCAGATGTTAAATATAATTTATGGCAGGCACATCTATATTGCTATACTGTTAGGTCTCTTTTCCTTACTAAAAACCCAGCCTAATAAAGGAGTAAAGATAATTCTGCTTTACAGATTTTCCACTGTAATTACTGTTAAGAACTATAATCATTAAGTATAATTAGCATCAAGTGGAATTTTACACAAAAGTAAATGGTAGCAGAATTACAGATTTAGGCTGTCTGCTACTACAAAATTAAGTTAAAAAATTTCAAGCAAAATCTCTATGGTAGTTAACACATATTTATAAGCACACAATGTATTGCCCATAAAACCAAGAAAGAATGTGAAGTTTACAGAGAAGATATAAATCCAACTATCTTTATTTTTCCCGAGATAGCACACTCTTTTGAATTTTGTTTGTCACATTCTGTTTTCCATAATGTCAGACTCCATTAAATTTAAAGAAGATAAGAATACAGAAAATAACAGATTACCTCCTAAATAACTTTATGTTCACATTATTGAATGAAGTCATTTTTATTTGTTCCCATAACTTTCTGCAAAACAACAGAAACTTCACCAAAAAATAACAAGAAGACTGAAAAACGGAGAAAATAATCCATATTTGGACAACTAAGTTAACTGTTTCCATTCCAAAGCTCATACAATAAAGTTTACCTGCCAAACACCATGAAATCTGGGCCAGGAGAAGAAGTGCTAAGTTTGAACTCATGCCTCCTGGAACTCTAGCAGGTACAGAATTTCCTGAAAATAAGTACCTCAATCTAGAAAGGCTTAACCTATGACTGTGATTAAAATGTCAAAATCTAGAGTATGGATAGGCAGCAGAAAAAGAAGTGATGATCCTGTAAAGATGTGATTCCTTGAAATATTCACACAACACCACAAAATGGCAGGGGTCAAATCATGCTGTCCATTATTTCCATTATTTACCCCTAGATTTTCAGCAGAAAGAGCAAAGATCACCAGAAGCTAATGAGTGACTAAGGAGGAAGAAAGGGCAGCAAGCCCATGCCCTAAAGGGCTTTGCTCTGAGTCACACTATCCTTTTAGGAAAGCTGATGGGCCCCAGATTTTAAAAAGTAATAAAATGACAGATTCAACAGAAGGCTCTTCAAGAACAAAATGATAACTGAATATGGTCATAGCTCTCTTCCCTCCCATAGCTCCTCTCCTGCTCTTATTCTATTCTTCTAGGGGTTGAGCAATTCCATTTGAGGATGTCATCATCAAAAAGAAACCAATACACTTGGGAGGGGGGACGGGGCAAGGGCAATATACGTAACCTAAACTTTTGTACCCCCATAATATGCTGAAATAAAAAAAAAAGAAACCAATACAGAATATGCAGAAAATCAGGGAGGCTGGGGAATGAGAGAGGCAGATGAGAAATATAAATCAAATGGAAATTTACCCACTGAAACATGAAAAGTCAGACAAAGTTTCTATTCTCTCAAGGAAATTATAGCTCTGAACTATTTCTTCTAAAAACAAGGTCAATGAGCATGTTCAGATGTTCAAAGAGACTACAGAGGCAAAAAGGGAGCTCAGGAGCTTAGAAGAGAAAAGGAAGAGGAAAATAAAAATGCAAGAGACAAGAGCCAGATTAGTAGCCAAACGCACACATACATACACACACACGCACACAAATGAAAACATACAATCAAGAACGTAATGAATATGATTGTGCAATTCACAGAAAAAATAAAAAAGAACAATGATTTAAAATTCAATATACAAGTGATAATAAACACGGACCATAGGTAAAGAGATCTAAAAAATGCATCATTGCTATGTTTTCCTGAAGAACAGAAAAAATATTCAAATCTAAAATATGAGAAAATAATCCTGAAATAATGGCTTTAATCTGTAGATCAAAGAAGTAGACGATGTTTTAGGAAAAACTTATAAAATAATATCAGCATTGAGACATACTCTCAGGAAGTTACTGAACTATAAGGACAAAGAAAGAATCATACAGGCATCCAGGTAAGAAAAAATTATGTGGTAGATCTGCCTCCCCCAACCTACATAGGCTAGAAAATAATATAACAATACAGTCAAATTATAAAAAGAAGAAAAAGGGTGACCCCAGAATTTTATACCTGGCCAAGTATGTATTATTAAGTATTGTGTTTTAATCTACAAACTTTACTCTGATATCTCCAATTGTTCCAATATTGTTCATGGCAGAAGAAAACGCTGGGTCATATACTACATTTCATTACCATGTCTCTTTAGTTTCCTTTAATCTGGTAGAGTTCTACCATCTTTTTTTGCATTTCTTTAAATTGATATATTTTAAAAGAAAGTCCTTAAAATTGGTTTTGTTTGATGTTTTACTCATAATAAGACTCTGGTTATGTACTTTTGACAGGAATACTGCACATACCATCTTAACCAAATGAGCAAATTAAAGTCACTAGTAACAGGAAAAACTGACATCATGTTCTTCTTCATGTAATGAATAGAGAATAACAAACCCAAGTTTTTAATCCCTCAAATATAGAATATAAATACTTTGATCATACCATTTTTTTAAAAAATAGAGAATACTTAGTAGAAGTGAACTTCCTGTCATACTACCACCACAACACCCAAGTTCATTTCCTTCCTCAAAGGAAATTGCAACTAATGGTTTGATAAGTATTTGTCACACTTTTTTCTGTGATTTTACATAGATGTAAAATACATAGTTGAGTTGGGGTTTTTTTGAGGTGGAAGGAGTGAAGTTATATAAACATAATCACACTGCATATTTTGTCCCACAATTTGCTTTATTCATTTACTATATTTTAGAGTGTTTTTCATGACAGCTCACAGATACTTCATTTTTAAAATATGATGATTAATATTCCATGTATTCCATGATATATATAAAGCATAATCTATTTATCTATAAATTGATGGAAATTTAGGTGGCCTTCAACTTTTTGTTATTTCAAAACAATACTGCAATGAGCTCTCTTATACCTGTCTCTTCATGTACATATATAAATATTTCTTTGAACAGATACCTAGGAATAGAATACTTTAAATATATGACGTTTTGATTTTTTGATCAATTTTGCCAAATTATCCTATAAATCAAATCACCATTTTATGTTCTTACTACTGTATAAGAATACTCGATTTATACTTAATATCAACAATTTTTGATGTTTACTAATCTATTGAAAAAAATCTTACTATTAATTTCGGAGAGATTGTGTGTTCATTCTTATAATTATTGGTCATTTTTATAATTTTTCTATGAATTGCCCATTTGTATCCTTTGCATATTTTTAAAAATTTATTTGTAAGTTGCTCTTTATGTTTCTTTGCATAATAATCATTTATGGTACTTAGGTTGCCAATATATGTTCTCCCAAATGTAGACTGTCTTTTATTCAAGTACTCTCTACACTAGATCACTGGAAGAAGCTTAGCAAATCAAAAGTCCCATAGTCATGATTTTACCCAAGGGAAACCTAAGACCTACAGAGAGAGGCATATTAATTTACACTAAGTCACATAACTAAGGCTTTAGCCTTATATGAGGAAACCAGAATAAATGTAGGATAGCAGAAAAAGGAAATTTACAACTTATATTTTGTCAAAAGACCCAGGTTGGAGCCTAATCTGAGCTAATAATGGACTACTCCTAGACAAAGACTTTAAATCCCTTGAAAAAGAATTGACCTTGGAATCCAAAATCATAGGTTTGAGACTTGGCTCCACTACTTACTAGCAGTATGTACTTGTTGTAAATCAGATTCCTCCTTTGTAAAACAAGAATACAAATAGACGCCCCTACATATTTCAGATCATTGAGGTAAAAACCAAACGTTATAAGTAAAAACAGAACTTCATGCCTTTAAAATATTTCACAAGCACAGATGAAACCAGAGAGACTTTAGGTGATATATGGTAACCCCTAGCCCAAAAATAAACCATGAATTACCTCCCAATCACCAGATCTAATGAAACAGAGAAATCAAAGTTTTAATGCTATATACAAGATAATAGAGATTTCTGTTGTGTAGAGTTTCTCATTCTTCCCTATCATTAATCTTCAAAAATTCATAGTTTTTCAACAGGCCATTATATACCTCAGCTATGCTAAGTTTCAGTCATTTCTTCTTATTTTACACATTAAGCTTCAATTTACTTGGTTATGGCATTGATAATTCAGTTTTGAATCTTTTCATAAAAATTACTTCAAATTATAGAAGTTAATTATTATTTTAAGTGAACTATAAGCACAACTATGTGGCATATAGCAGGTTGTCATCAAGTCTATCATAATTAACTATGAATTTGCTTTCAGGTGATTTGAATCCTTTTCTTACTACTTCTATATTTAATCATTTCATCTTCTCAGAAAAAGATGTGTAAATGAAACTCATTATTACTGAGTGCATGCAAGGTCATCTAGTGCCATTCTGCTGAAAAATTACAAGAGGAAAATAATACCATTAATAGAGTATCCATCACTTTAATGAGACTAAGATTGAAATTCACTCTCACATATATCCTATTTCTTATGGCTTCAGGACAATGTGTATTAATAAAAACTAAGACTTTCTTATCAGTGTTAAAATGGTTACTGAAAACTGTCCAAATGCAGTAACATTCAGAAGGACTTTTTAAATGCAAAATTTTCTTTATAATAAAAAATAATTTCTTAAATATCTTGGACATTTTTATGCTAATATTTTACTGGAAAATATGAATGGTGAGAGTGACAGTTTACTAATTACAATTACCCAAACATGAATAATCTAAATGTTCTCAATTTTAGTTTAGCAACAATAAAAAGATTCAAGAATTTGAAACAATATAAATAGCTAAAAAATGTCATATCATAGACTACAGAAGATGGGATCATGAACTTACTTAATTAGAAGAGTACATAAATTCTCTCGAAAGCACAAAGACCCTGGCTTCCTCATAAGAGATCTAGTGCCTCGGAAAAATGCATAAATAAAATAATGTGTAAATTAAAGTCTTATAGTTAAATGTTTTTCTTGACACAAATTTGCTGTTGTTTACTTTTTGATAATAATCCTCCTACAATTCTATAATATTATCATATTTATCCTTTTCAGAAAATTCTTCTGACCATTTCTTCTGATCATCAGTATTTCATTATAATACATTTAGAGGTTCCCATTTTAAAGTTAATGTGTATGATCTGAATAAAATAACCTTTGTATAATTTGCAGATGATGAAAAATCATTACTGCTTGATTTCCATCATGAGGCTCCTGCTGGCCACCTCGATACTAGCCTCTCAATGAATAAATCAATGAACAATGCTAATTTGAATGTAAGTTTCATAGAAAGGTTTTCTTCTTTCAAAAATGGTCATTTGCTTAGTTTTGACCATAGTCTTATTTTTAAGCTTTTCTGCATTTTATAATGCTAGCTTTTAGACTTTTTCATTTAACAAAAATTCAGGAATATCTTTATAATTGAAGACCCCAGAGTGGTGAACAAGTCCCAAAATAAAACAAACAGTCACTAAATCTAAGGGCAAGGTCAGCAATCTTTATTCTCCAGTTCGGAGACAACAAACTAGCAGCCCATGGCCTAGTTTTTTATCACTCAGCTTGCTAAGACAAAATTTTAAAAAATAAGTTACTAGTATTTTAAAGTGAAGATATTGCATGTGAAATTTTGAGCTTGCAGTTTCCCTTTAAAGTGGGACACCTAGTCACTCAACAATCACATTTCCACACAACCACTGGAGCTAACCCAAGGTTGTCTCCTTCCGCTGGGGCATGAACTCCCCACCACTTTCTATTGTGCTAACCTGGCTCATTTCTTTCTCTCTTTACTTGCCTGGCCTCTCTAAGCATTTGGATCTGAGACTCCAACCTGAAGATCAACAAAATCACCACACAACTGAGAAGATTAGATAAAGATCAATCTCCTTTGGTATCTACGGATCACTTTACAAAGTGATCCTCTCCTGATGTATCAACATAAGATTGCCATCTGAAGGAACAGAAACACCTAATCTTGCAAACTATAATTTTCTATAAAAATTTTTAGAAACTGAGTCAGTTTCTAAACTAACCCCCATGTTAAAATTTTTTTAAATGTCTTTTTCATTTTTTAAAATCATTTTTAGTTGATATGCCTCGTTCCACATTTTTTCCTTGCAAATTATTTATTTATTTGTATTGAGGTAAAATTCACATATCGTAAAATTAACCATTTTAAAGGGAACAATTCACTGGCATTTGGTACATTCACAGTGTTGTGTAACCATTACCTCTACCTAGTTCCAAAACATTTTCATCATCCCAAAACGAAACCCTGTAGCCATTAAGCAATAACTCCCCATCCCACCCCACTCCCAACCCTCCCCTCCAGTCCCCTGTTCCTGGCAACCACCAATCTGCTTTATGTTTGTGGATTTGACTATTCTGGGAATTTCAATTAAGCGGAATCATACCAAAAAAAAAAAAAAAAAAAAGAAGTTCAAGTTGCTTCCAAGGCAGGTATTGGGGAGCACAATGAATGACCCAGCTGGTGGTATCTTCAGTGTTTGGACTGCATGCAGAGAAGCTGTGGCTTAAGGGCATAGAGCAGAAGGAAATTGGCTACAGCAATACCCGTATAAGGCTTGCCATGCCAGAATCAAGATAAGCAACTTATTAAACCAAAAGAACATATCAAGAGAGGCAATATACAATCCATGTGGACCTAGAAACCAGGCAGCTGATCTATGAGAAAGTTACATGTGCCCCCTGGCTCTTTCTTGAATGTACAGATATGTTTGGAACAGTAAAGTATGGGAACAGAGAAGATGGCAGCTAAAATTATGGGTATATTTTGTTTTCATGTGTATGCATATGGGTGTACATATATATATATACACACACACATATATATATATATATTCCAAGTTGAATTATTTAATTTTTTATAATAAAAATAATAGCAATTATTTTATGGCCATTGAAAACAGAAATTCTGTCTAAAGTCTTTAAGAAAAAGAAGTGTTGGAAGAAAAGATGCCCACATTCTTAACAGTTGATCTCAGTTTTAGGGTTGGTTTGGGAAAAACTGGCACTTTTCTTGTGGTATGTTAAAATATTGTAGCTAAGGTTACTTATTTCAGCCCATGTCACCAGAGAAAGAGTGTTCTCTACGTGCAGGAAGAGATTACCCATCATTTGGGGATACAGGGAGTGAGCCTTTCCTCTCCCAGCAATGTTAATTTTTCTTTTTTAGAACTTTATTTTCACAGCTAGACTCTCTTTGCACTGAAGATGTTTTAAAGTAGCAGGACTGAACTTGACCTGAAAGCACCCCTCTAAATTTTCATTATGTTTTCTCTTCTCCCCACTTTCCCCCTTTCTGAAGTCTCCAAAATGGATGCTATAGTCAACCACAGCCTTTCTTCTTTCTGACGTGGCTTCAGCTTTGGGCATCAGAATGTCAGTTGCCCCCTTCCTTCTTGCCAAAGACCAAAGTAGAAGCCAAAATGTCAGATAAAGGCAAAAAGCAATTTTCTTCAAGGTGTCAGTGAGGTGTTTAAAATGAACTATAAAACTGGAGCACTCACGCTTTTGAAGTCATTTGTGGAGAACAGGTGACTTTGCGTTTGACCATCCAGGTCCTTTGGGCTGCATTCCAGAATGAGAGGAACACCAGAACTGAGGGTGACTGCTCAGGGCTGGCTGGGAAGAACATGCAAACAATGAAGCCAGGTTACCAGGATGGAAGTGTCATTGCATCACATTAGTTGCATCCAGGCAGATGGCAGTGACTATGTTTTTTTCACACTTGGCAATAGTATATGTTCCATGGAGTACTACTGAGCTATAAAAAGGAATGAAATAATGTCTTTTTTGCAGCAATTTGGATGCAACTGGAGACTATTATCAAGTGAAGTATCTCAGGAATGGGAAAACAAACACCACATATATTCACTAATAACTGGGAACTAAACTATGAGCACACACGGGCACAAAGACATGTAAAGGACATTGGAAGCTAAGAAGCGGGGAGGGTGGTAGGGGGATGAGGGGTACAAACTTACCTGTCTGGTACAATGAAACACACTATTATGGTGATGGGCACACTTAAAGCCCCGCCTTAAGCATTATACAAGGTCTCCATGTAACAAAAACATTTGTACCCTCTTAATATTTTGAACTAAAAAAAGAAATATAATTACATTTAAATTAAAATGCTCTCTATAAAAAGTGCCATGATAAAATTTGTTTATGGTACTACGGAACACATAGCGAGACATCTCTTGAAATCAGGGAGAATGGGACCTTGGAAGTACTAATCCTTGTAGGGATAGAAATCACAGCATCATTCAGTGTTGCAGAATGAATATTAACTATCTATCAAATAATGAATTCCTCCCAAGTAATGAACAATGTATAATCACCAGTCAGAAAGCACTACTTTAAACTAACTGCCCTCAAGGGTGTGCTAAAAAGGTCAGCTGAGAACAGTGCTGTTAAAAGCATGAACACCTGTGGAATTTGTGCTATGCCTACTTTTATATGTGTTACTTGTGCTTTCTATTTATTAAATTACATCTACTGAGATGGTACACCTGGATTCTGTAAGCATGGTTACTAGTAGAAACATGTCTGTAGAGTTACCATGTAGTGTCATTTGAAGACTCTAGTTCTCACTGTAGCAAAATGTTGTTACTTGACACCATTACGTAAGAAACTACCAAAAATGCTCTCCTAGAATTTAATACTGAGAAAAAAAATGTCTTTCCAGAAAAGCCCACATTTGAATTTTTGTCATACAAAAATTATGATTCATCCTGTGTTCCTTCACTTTTGTCAAGAAGGAGAGAACAGAAAAATGTAGGGTTTAGTTGTTGTTGTGACTATCTTCCCATAGATCCCAGTACAAATATTTGCCATCTTCTAAATTATTTCTGATCATGCTTGCCATTCTGCTTAAGCCATTTGTTCATTTATATATTCAAACACCACAAACCATTAAAACCCCTTTTGAAGTGAAAAGTATTTTAAATTATTAATCAATAAATAAATGAGCAAACGATGAATAGATGGATAGGTAGATGGTTTCACAGGTAAATGATAGTTTTTTTTTCTTTATAAAAACTTAGATCGGCCGGGCGCGGTGGCTCACGCCTGTAATCCTAGCACTCTGGGAGGCCGAGGCGGGTGGATCGCTCGAGGTCAGGAGTTCGAGACCAGCCTGAGCAAGAGTGAGACCCCGTCTCTACTAAAAATAGAAAGAAATTATCTGGCCAACTAAAATATATATATACAAAAAATTAGCCGGGCATGGTGGTGCATGCCTGTAGTCCCAGCTACTCGGGAGGCTGAGGCAGTAGGATCGCTTAAGCCCAGGAGTCTGAGGTTGCTGTGAGCTAGACTGACGCCACGGCACTCACTCTAGCCCGGGCAACAGAGCGAGACTCTGTCTCAAAAAAAAAAAAAAAACAAAACTTAGATCTTCAAATATGATCTATGTTAGTGCTACTTTACGTTTTTGTACATGTTTTTAAACAACAAAAATATTAATTATTAACAAAATAATTAGTAACGTATATTTTATACCCAAGAATGTGCCTAGTTTTTAATTATTCATTTAGGTCACCAGGATATACATACATATGTCTTTTAATCATAGCACTAGTAAGTTAATATTTTCTAATGGCCTTAGAACAGCAGCTGACATAGAGAAAGTGCTACATACGTGCTTGTTACATAAATTGTTTTATACAGTGTTAAAAATGGTTGCTAAAGCTTGAGAATTTTCAAGAAGTTTAGTTTATAATAGTGTATGGTTGACTGAGGAAATTCAAGTGTTCCAAGAAAAAAATCATCAATATTTTTAAATACTTCCTAAAATCCTTCAAACAAAATTTCAACAAAGCATCATTGCCTCTCATGTGTTGTAATATTAATAGTTTTTTTAATGTGCCTTAGGACAGAACTGACATCAATAGAACAACATTCCCCAAGGAGGAGTTGCAAAACACCTCCTACTGAACCTGAGATATAAAAATCTGGCTCATTCTGACCACCAGGGATATAGTATGAGCCAGTACACAATGTTCAACTGTTTATATTGATATTAATAATACATGAGTAGATGCGTGATTTCACCACATATCAGGGCACTCTTAAAACTTGAAGAGGCAAATATGAGACAAACGAAAAAAAGAGTCTCCCAGGCTCTGGATATGCTAGTGGCTGTTTCAGGAGCCTAAAGATGAAAGTAAAATGTCAAAAGCAGAAAGGAATCAAAATTCTTCAGAAAGTAGTCTCCAAATTCTTCCATCTTAGGGGCGAGTTGTAGGCATGATAATATTTGAATGAAGAAGGAATTAGACAAGTCACTTTATGAAAAATTGAAGGAAGACTTTTCCAAGACTTATCTCCATGCAGGGGCAAAACCACTATCAAAGTACACCCAAGGGACTTTTCTCCAATTCGTTAGAAAAGAAGCACCAGCAGGGCTCTACTGGGAAATGAGAACACCGAGCTCCAGTTAGAAACTGGAAGAGGCTAGGAACCTACCTAATTCGTATCAAGATTTTATCCCAATGGATAGCAAAATATTAGCAATATCCCTGCCTGCACACACAAGCTAAATTCTAACAATGAACCATACAAGTGGGGTGGAATTTAAAAGAGGCCCTTCCATTTAGTCTCTGCAAGAACTTCCAGATGCAGGTAAGTTACTTAGTCTGGTATTTAAATCCAATTCAATATATATCACACACCGTGGTGTACATTATACATTTTGACACACATAATCACATTTGGATGGTGCACATCTATTTAAAAGGTTCTGTGCTTTTAAAAGTGACAGTGATAGTAAGGCAACTTCAAGTGTCATATATGAAATGAAAAGTTACTATAAAGGAAACAGAGAAGCAAATTCTAAAATGCGTGCTTCTTAACCTAACAACAATTTAGACCTTCTGTCTGACAACCAGTCTTCTGCTTGAGACCAGAGAATGAGTAGATCTCTTCTCCACCACATATTAGCTGATAGGACCTCAGTTTCCTCATCTATAACATGGGAATAACAGTATTTACCCCACAGGAGTAGATGTAGAGTTTAAAGGACAGCTTGTGTAAAGCTTTTACAAACACGCCCTAGAATGGTGCTATCCAGTAAAATATGCTAGCCACAAATTTTGCAAGCCACATATATAATTATAAATATCCCAGTAGCCACATAAAAAAGAAACAGGGGAAATTAACTTTGACAACATATTTTCTTAAATCCAGTATATCTAAAATATTGTCATTTTAGCATGCAATCAATATAGAAAATTATTATTAAAATCTTCCTCAAAGATTTTTTCTATAAAATCTTTGATATCTGGTATGTATTTTACACCTATAACACATCTCAATTTGGTCTAGCCCCCCTTAAAGCATTCAGTAGCCACATGTGACTAGTGACTACTATTCTGAGCAGGGCAGCCCTAGAAAATAGTTAACACTCAACAAATATTTTTTAGTATTAATTATTATACTAGTATTGGTATTACTACTACTTGGCATTACTTGTATTGGTATTACTGTTACAATAATCCTAAGCAATGTTTATGATTATGCATACAATCATGAAATAATGTTAAATATCTTGTTAGTTTTCAAAACATGAAAACTTCCAGTGAGACTACAGGGCTGATAAGAATAAAAGAAGACACGCATCTCAATGTGAAGAAAATAACAGAAGATGTTCAAAAGCACAGATATGGCCTTCACAGGGTTCACTGAGGAGCCTACTTCACTGAAAGCACAGTGCATACCACCTCTTTCTGGACAACCCTAATTATACCTCAGATACCAACCTAGTCTTCCCTTCCTTTGGGAAGTTTTCCCTGACCCTAAAAGACTCAGATAGATTCCTGTGGCATCTCCTCTTTTTACCTTTATGTTAACTTTTACCATGGTGTATTCCAAGGATATTTGCCTGTTTCTCTTTTTTTACTGCATTTCTCCAAACTTTCATCTTGATATACTTTTTTTCTTGTTTACTTTCTCTCTGTGAGTGATCTTATCATTTTCTATACATTCAACCAGTCCATCTATGCACATCACTTCTAAGTCTTTATCTGAAACCTAGAATTTTCCAGTTTGCTATATACAAAATTAAAATTATCAACTTATTTTTTCAAAATCTACTCCTCCTCCTAAAATGTGATTTCTTTTAACAGTTTCACTGTTCTCCTGGTCCCAAAAGAGATCTCAAATTCATGCTTGGCTTCTTCCTCTCCCTATACCACTGTGTCCAACCATGGCCAATCCTGGAGATAACTCCACCAACATTGTCTCTAGAATGCATTTCCATTATTCTGATTCACAATTTCATTGGTTCCTACTGGTATACCGTCTAGCTATCCCTCCAATTCAGAAGTCTCTCCTACCCTCGTCTGTTGACACATTGCTGCCAAATGTTCTTAATTCATGTGTTTGTTCATGCTAATCATCTGTTGAAATTCCTTGACTTGCCCTAGTGTATCAAATCTTAACCTCTAATCCTTGCTTCCTAAATCCCCCACAATCTGGCCCCAAACTATTCTTCCTGCCTTCTTTTCCACCATTACCCTCAAATAATTAAATGATCCAGCCAAATTAACTCTCTGTTCCTTAAAGTAGCTCCTATACTTTATCAATTTCATTTTTTCATTTCCTCTGCTTAGGAGTACATCACTATATAGTCTATACCTAGAACATCCCATATTTTTTCTGATCTCTTGGTTTTAAAAGTGATCTTGTCTTCACTTGAACCTCTACCTATATTTTAGGATTTGATTTGTATTACTGAGTCCCATATTTACTTAGTTTACAATTTCTAGTCAATTTGAAGTTCCTTGAATATATCATGTCTTGTTTTTCTTAGTATCACCTCCAACACACCACCCATGGGAAAGCAGTAAGAATACAAAAGGAGGGAGGAAAGCTTCCCAGATAATATCCCTGATGATGTTCTATTGTGAATTAGAATCAAATTGGAAGCTTCTGATTATGCTTTGGGTAGAAGAAAAATCCAATTCAGGGCAGGCTTCTTGAATTTGTGGGGAGTTTGGAATATTTAATCACAGAGAAGTTTAATAGATATATAATAGGAAAATGCCAATTATTTAATCACCCAATATTTATTAAATGCCCACTAACATCCTCAAAATATTTCAGATGCAGAAAGAAGTTCTAAAAAGGATAAAACACAACAGTGCATCCATCTGACTATTCAAAACCTCATTCTGAGCGACTGTACTGTGGAGAAATTTCCCTTGAGAATAAAAAAGATCAGCAAAACCATCTTCACTAGTTTACAAAGCTGTCTTTTAACTCAGAAGCTTCCTGAAGTTGAAAAGATAGTAACTCAAAAAGCATTGAGCAATTGAACTCAACTCACCTTTGAATGTTTTTTTATTTTTCTGGCTTAGGCACTTTATGTGTATGCAAACCTGCTTATAGTAGAGAAGAGGCTCTTGTCCTGTAAATAAGAAATAGTCAATCAGATAATAAGAAAAGCAAAATGCAAGTAAAATAGCAAATGAAATTAATAACAAATTTAAAATGTCAGCTCTAAAAAGAATCATGGCTCAAGATCATAACAGATGCAAGTGATTTTAACAATCTAAAAAGCAATACCAGAGATGGTTGGAAAGAAAACCAAAATAACACATGGTACCTGAAGAAAATATTTAATTATTGTGGCTGTTTAGAATTGCAATAAAATCTTTTTAGCTGATCAGAATGTTCTCAGGACACAGAATTGTATTCTTGCAAAAAAAAATAAAAATAAATATCAAACAAATGAATATTTTTTATAAATATAACATAAAAATCTCTGTATGGTTTACGTGGGGTTTTTTGCTAAATCACCCATATCTTTCAAAGACTAAAATAAAAGTATATGTAAAAAATATATAAGCTGACTTTTCCTCAAGAGCACAAATTTCAAAAAAATAATGTAGGGTCAAACTATCTCCATAGTATTAATATGAGCAAGATATTCTGCGTGTTTTATATATGTACTGGTCATACAGGGTATGATAAATTATTATGACAAAGTTAATAAGACTTAAGCATGGTATGAGCTCTCCCTATTATTGCAGTTTCATTTTCTATTACTCCCAAAATGTCCTTACAGTCTAGTCCTTTAACTTCTCATAAGGAACATCCCTAAGTTCTTACTATGCCTTTGCTTAGTAATATAATTTGTCTTTCTGGTATAGTGTTCCCAATTTGCCCACATAGGAAGCCCCTACTCATCCTTTAAAGTTGAACTCGAGTATGATCTCCTCCACTCTGAAGCCTTTCCTGTCCATTCCCAATGCTACCAGACATCTTATATGTAACCCATTGGCAATCACCATATTGCACTCTAATTATTTACATCTCCTTGAGAACAGAGACTATGTCTTATTTGTCACTGTGAGTTTCTTATCTTGTGAATTTCAACACATAAGACTGTATCAGGTTTCTACAGTATCATTGGATGAATGGTGAACAAATATCTGTCTCTGCCACCAGAGTATGAGTACCTTGAAGTTGGAGGCATTGTGCCATTTATCATAGTAGCCACAAACCTAACATAGTACCCACTGCAAGGTGGCCCTAAATAAAATGTTTTAATGAATTACTTTGCAGTCAAGAGAGGACAGAGTTTGATGATCTAGGGGCCAGGCAATAGGTTTAACCTATTGTTTTACAAGATTAGATTAACGTAGATTCACATACCTATACAGAAAGAAAATAGATGTATACAAAGATTGCTGCATTTACTAATATGAACTCCTTTTGCAAATTATTTTGTTACCATTTATTTCCTGGAAAAACTCAGAACATGGGTTTCTTTATAGAAGAATATCTCAAAAAAAAGATAGAATTTACTCAATAACTTTTTGACCACCATGGATGACATTTTCATAATGCAAAGCACTAAGAAAAGAAATAAATAAAAGCTTTTATTTTAAAACTTAGATTTTAAGCAATATGATTTATAGTAATATGATATATGTATTAAAGTCAGTACAATATAGTGGGCTCTAGGGTCAAAAATGCCAGGTTGGAATCTCAACTATATATGTGGTAAGGCCAGGCAACCCCAAGTTTATTTAATTCCTCAGCTGTAAAATGAGAAGTGAAATAAGAGCGCTTTTCTTATAGCATTATTGTGAAGATTAAATTAGTTATGACTTTTCTAAAGTGATGATCTTTAATAACAGGAGTGAAATTCTATTCTTTCCAATGAGGGAAGAGAAAAGGTCCACAGTCCTCACACATGACTTGGCTGAGCAAAGAAGCTCTGAATCATTGCAGTTCTTATGAAACCAGCACTCTGTGCCCCTCAAATTTCTTATTAGGCAAAGCACCTGGAAGCCACAGGACTCTTTATGGAACAGGCTGCCCTTTGCAGAACAAATAAAACATGAATACATTTAATTCCATCATAAGTATTAAGAAAAATTTTGCTGGAAGAAGATATTGTTATACTGTAGCACACATATTACCACAAATACATACACCCAGATCAAAATAAGCTGTTATTAGTCATTAATAACTATTCTATTTAAATTTATTTGTTGTACTATCTATTAATACTTACTATTATGGTTAGCAGTTTTTCCAACTAAAGAAAACCTGTATTAAAATCTCAGAGTTATTTTCCCTTTTTCTGTACATAATTTTTAGTTAATTGGTTTAGTTAGTAGATGTGATTACTCTGTAAAAACAAATCTGTAATCCATTTCCCCCTTTTCATTCATTCATATTAATATAAACCTCCCACTATTAGTATAAATATAATTTAAATGGCTACATACTATTGTGACAAGTGAATATATCACATCACTTAAATATTTCCCTATTATTGGGCATTTAGGTTGTTTAATTTTTATTACAGTATAAATAATGCTGCCATGAACATTTTCACGCATACTTTTCTCCTGCTTTATCTTTATTTCTTTAAAGTCTCAGAAAAAGTTTAAGGTGCTAAAAATTTTAAGATGGAAGAAAAAAAAATCAAACTGAGAAACTTCCATACATTAGTTTAAGGTGTGTTTCCTATAGATTGGGAATAAATTAGCTAGCAGCAAAACATCTGGATCTACTTTGAAGACTACCAATGTTCCACAGAACATACTCAATTTAGAATCTGAATGTTTTACATTTGATTTCAAAAAAAAGAAAGAAGGACAAAATAGAATTGCTGGTTGAGGAAGATGGTTTAAGAGATGACAGAAGGAAAGCAATAGTGTTCATTTCATGTTTCTAACATTAAAAACAATTAATAGAAGCAAAATATATTGAGTGCCTACTATTGAGTGCCAGAAATCATTATAAGTGGTGACACATGTAAATGTACTACCTCACTTGATCTTCATAAGAATTCTCTGAGCCAGGTACAATTATCATTCCCATTTTCCAGATGAATAAAGTCACAAACAAGTTGCTTAGCTTGCCAAACATCACACAGCTTATTGGCAGAGCTAAATGTCAAACCAAGACCAGGAACCTGTGCTCTTAACCACTTCAATCTTCTGCCACCACAGAGCATGAAGATAAGCCTCAAATGAAGGAAGTCCAAAACAGATGATCAAAAAAGTCAATTTAAATAAATTAAAATCTATAGGGTTTTCAATAATTTTATCACTGGTGTTGGTAAATACATAGAAAATATGTACATAAAATTTGAAGACGACAACTTTGGAAAGAATGTGCCAGAATCAAAATTCAAATAAATTTAAGGATGAATAGAAAGATTTGGTTAATTCCTCAATTTTTAGTTCAATGATCTATATTATGGAAACCAGTAATGTAAAAATTCTCCATGAAATTTAGTTGACCTCAAGTTCAATAAAGGGTCATATAGGTTCTAATAGTTATGATTACAGATACGTTGTTCATTAATTGACCAACTACTACGTGCCAGAGGACCACGATCAGGGGAGGTAATAGTCCTGCTGTCTCTCTTTTAGCCAGATGACTTCTGGAATATTATACTTGGCTCTGAGTCTCACTCCCAAAGAGGGGCATCCTAAAAAGTGAGATTAGGATGACTAGAACTAGAGATGACAAGGCCAAAAAAGCTGTCCTTAGATATTTGAAGAGCAGTCAGGAAAAAGAGCAGAGTTCATACTACATTGTTTCAAGTATAAAACACATTCAAGAAACTAAAAATTGCAAAGAAAAAGACCCACCTCAGGAAATAAACAATCCTCATTAGTAGAAAAGTTTAAACACAAAATTGAGGGCCATCTATCAGAAGTGGTAAAAAAGGTTTCCAACATTGGAGAGAAAATTGAACTAAAGTGCATATACAGCTTCTTCCAACAATAATATTGTGATGCTCTTAGATCTAAGAACCAAAAAAGAAAAAAGAAAAATCATAAAGAGATCTCTGTAAATGTAATATCTAATTTCATTAAACTTTTATTAAAGTTAGTTACTTCCACTGAAGAGTATTTTATGACATTGCTCTTATGCAGTTCTTCTGTAAAAACATAACATGGCTTTTAGCTAGAGAAGAAAACAATATGTGCAGCTAAATCTTCCACTGATCCCATGCTATTCAGAAATCCATTAAAGGAAATCTACCACATTGGGAATATTTTTAAAGTAGCACTTTGTAAAAATTAACCAAGAAATTGATAAAAATGTAAGAAAAATCCTGGGCTCTAACATGTCCATTTCTTCCTGAGGGGATCAAATGCATTTGCTAAAAACTTTATAATGCTCTAATGGAATTTTCATTGATACACTAATCAGTGATATTTTAGAAAATGGTCATTAAGACTAAATTATATTATCTATGCTGAAGTTAATGGCTGAGATAACATTTCCATTGTGAAACCCACTTTTAATTTAGCAACTTTATATCTTCTGAGATAATTACCCTTAATAAAAAATTTAAGTTTTCCTGTTTATAAGTAGAATTTTAATGTGAAAATGGCTCTTGAAAGCAGCCAGAACTACTTTCATACAAAGTAGAGTTTTGAAATTCAAAGATATTCTGTCTAGTGGGTTCTTCCTTACAGAGGACAATACATTTAATTTTTATAAATCCCTACTAATCAATATTAAATAATGACATTGATAATAAATTTGAATTAAAAAACCAACATCACTTGAGAAACTGCTGTGTACAAAGTACATACGATACTATAATAAGTAAGACCCAGTTTCTCTCTGGCAAGAGCTTACAATCATATAAAAGGAAAGAACATGGATAACTATGATGGAAAGAAAAAAACAATTTCCCAGTGACAAGGGAGGAGTAGAATTGGTATTCTAGGCTGTCAGCAGGATTTCAATCGGCTGGCATGTAGGGAAATGGGGGATGAAGGCAAATGAGTGGCGGAAACAAACAAACAAACATATATTAAGGCACAGGGCAGGAAAAGGCAGGAGATGGTCTAGTTTGGCTGGAACACCTGCTGTGTCTAGGGGAGAAACTTTGAAAGTTATTTTGTTAATTTTATAAGAAGAAATTTAACATAAAATTTACTAAACTATTTCATTTTAAAATGAGATACATGTGATCTTGAATATATTATAAGTAATCTTTCTCAATGAATTGGGAGAAATCTAGGCTTAAAATAGCAAGTGGAGTTTGAGAAGAACAGAAAAGTTTTTAAAGAATTTTTATAATGAATGAACTGAAGGGTCACAACAGACAGATAACAAGATGACCAGAAAGCCTTGAGAGCTTGTGTGAAATTAGAAAACACAAATAGTCCATCAGTTTGTTGTTCCCACTTCATGAAAGAACACAAGATGGATTTTTACCAAATTTGTTGGGCAACCTTGGGATAGTCTGCCTTAAACACACATGGCAAATACCATATTCACTTGGGGGTCCTTTCATACTAAATAGTATGACATTATTTTAAAGCATTTGATGAGCTTTTTTGATAATGAGCTCTTTTTGATAATTTAAATTATATTTAAATATTTTACTTAATGTATACTTTTTTACATTTTTTCATTTCTAAACCTTATGAATTCATCTCCTTATTCAACATTTTTAATTTAAAATTATAAATTAAATATAATCTTTTACTTATGTTTTATGGATTGAGAAGGAGTCTCTAAGTGTTTATTAATTTTTTCAAAGTAGACAATTTTAGTGTATTTCTTTGGATACATATAAGAAATTTTGCCAGAAAAAATAACATCATGAAAATGAAGAGACGGAGATCATACTAGAGCAAGCTCTTACCACCTCAGGAGACCCAATTGGATACATTTCTTCCCAACTCCATAAAGAAAATGTGCCACTTTTCTTCCATAGAAAAATGTGCCACTTTTCTTCTATAGAACCCAAGTATTAACCACCTGCATGTTCCCAAGTTCTTCAACATTTTAAGGTCCTTGACTTTCTCCTTTAGGATCTCAACAAGCCTCTTCTCCATACACTGAAAAGTCTGGAGGACTGAGGAGCCCCCAATTTTTTATTTTTTATTTTTTTTTATTTTTTTCTGAGACAGAGTCTTGCTCTGTTGCCCAGGCTAGAGTGCTATGGCGTCAGCCTAGCTCACAACAATCTCAAACTCCTAGGCTCAAGCGATCCCCCTGCCTCAGCCTCCGGAGTAGCTGGGACTACAGGCATGCGCCACCATGCTCAGCTAATTTTTTCTATGTATTTTTAGTTGTCCAGATTATTTCTTTCTATTTTTTTAGTAGAGACGGGGTCTCGCTCTTGCTCAGGCTGGTCTCGAACTCCTGAGCTCAAATGATCCACCTGCCTTGGCCTCCCAGAGTGCTAAGATTACAGGCATGAGCTACCGTGCCCGGCCCCAAATTTTTCTTGAAAGATTATTAAGGGATTGCATTACTCCCATATATATGCCTCTCACTCTGATTGCCTGCTTTATCTGAAATTTCAATCACATTCTTGTAATGATTTGTCTCCCATTGAACCTATTCTTCTCCTTCATAACTTAGTCCAGCATAGACATCTTCTCTCTCTTTTATTACTCTCAAGAGAACAGAGAATTCTACTGAAATTAGTGGGTTAAAAGAGGGAAACACAGGTGTAGAGAAAGCAACAATGTAAAATTTAATATTAGCCATCTCTACTTCTGAAGTCCCTCTTCATTTCTCTTTACAGGTTTGTTTATTGCTTTATTGTTGTTTTTCTTCTGACTGTTCTCCCCAGCATGGTCCAGGCTGCCACCCTGTGGCTTAGGACCCTTCTCTGCAGATGGCCCTTCTCAGTATCTTCTCTTCTTTCTCATTCTCGTCTTCCCACACATCCTAGTCTCACTCCTAAACACCTGGTTTGGTTTGGTTTTTTGGTTTTTTTTTGTTTTTTTTTTCCCAGAAAAGTTTTTTCTTGGTTTTATGATATGCTACAACACCTGGTATTTTATTAGGTATTACATAAAGCAATTTTATTTTCATCATTGCAGCTCTAAGTCATCAACTTTCCCTAACCAAAAGACTGTTTAAAGTGTTGTCCAACACGTAAAAGTCATCTGCTCCAGAGTGTCTCCTTAGTAACATTGAGTGTCTCAGTGAGGAATAGATCCTGCTTTGTGAATAGTAGTGGCTTCACCACATTGAAGGGCATGAGTAATATGTTTTTTCCCAAAGTGAGAAATGTAGGGATGATAATGTGGCTCCAAAAAGCCATGAGTGACCCAAGCTTGTCTAACGTTCAGCAACACCAGCCTTTTACCACGTGTTCCTTTCCCTCAGGCTCATAATATGGATGCTCCACTTCCAAGAAGGATTAAGGGCAAATGTTTGAAAAACAAAAAAGAAAGAAAGAAAGCTAAAAAGACAAGCCAGCCAAGTCTATCTCTTTTAAAAGACCTACCTGGAAGCCCCATCCAAAATTGTCAGCTTCTTATTTCCTTGACCACACCTGTGTTACACACCCACCACTGTACAAGAGTTTGTACAAAATTAGAATTCTCTTAGTAAGGAAAAAGAGAATGAATACTTGGTAGGCAAATAGAAATATCTGTGAGCTGCCCACCAATCATACAAATTTGAGATCTTACCAAGTAGCAAGCGTACTATATTCCATCAAGGGTTCAAGCAAACCAAAAAGCTCCGAGGAAGCAGAGAGAGGTCGAAATGTCAAGAGCAGATCCCCAGGTTACTCTCACCAGACATTCTCTTTGGTCCAGGATAGACGAGATCTCTATGTGAGATTCATGGACCACTTCACACATCATGAGCATTTAAATTATGAAACATGCCTACCTTGTGCCTCAGAGAGTTACATCACCTTCATGACGTCCAGATTAGATTAGATTGCCTAACTTTTCCCTATCCCCAACCAGGGTAATTCCCCACCAAGCTGCTTTCATTTCTTCCTCCTAGTCTGCAACCAGTTTTTTCCTTTCTTTTGTTGAGGGAGGGGATGCAACTGCTTTATTTTAATCCTGATTTTTTTAATTAAATAGGATAAGGTTCTTAAGCCAAAATCCTTTGTACAAAACAATGTGGATAAAATATGTATTCTCTCCATCTCCAGCACTACTCCAAGAACCATAAGCTTTTTCTTACTTCCCTTACATCCACAAAGTAAGTCAATAAATTTAATGAACCCACTAACTCCCATTTATTGTGAAAGGCATTGGGAATCTCCAAATGAGTAAGAAATTGTCTTTGCCCTGTAAAAGTTCATCATTTTGGGACTGAGACAGACCATCATAGTGCAATGTGGAAAGTTTTACCAATCAAGTACAATTGACCCTTGAACAATATGTGTTTGAACTGTGTGGATCCACTTATATTTGGATTTTTTTTCAACCAAAGGCAAGAAAATCAAAACCTGAGTATACGGAGGGCCAACTTTTTGTGTACACAGGTTCTGCAGGGCTGACTGCAGGACTTGAGTATACGCAGATTTTGTTATGCACAGGGGTCCTGAAACCAATCCCCCGCAAATACCTAGGGACAACTGTATTCAGAAGGTACCATGGGGGTATTGAATTGGGTGAATAACCCAGCCAGAGGGTAAAGAGAGGGGCAGATCAGTTATGCTTCACAAAGGGCTACTCCTTTTCTGAATCTTAAAGGGAAGTGGGAGATGGGACATTCCAAGCAGAGGTAAAATATGGGCAAAAGAAAACAAGTAATGGGAAGAGAGTTCTGGTATGTGTAGAGAACAATAAAGCCAGTTGTGGGTACTAGAACATACAGTGTGAGGAAGAGTTCTGACAGATAAACAGAGAGAGCCTCATGGTCAGATCATGGAGGACCTCATAAATCATCTTAAAAACCTTTAACTTGATCATAATAGTGAATATTTTAAGAGCTTTAGGCTAGAGAGTGCTGAAATCAGCAGTACATTTTAGATCTGGCTCTAGATTGAAAGATGGATATGAAGTAGGGATAAGATTGCAGTCAAAGAAACCTGATTGAAGGCTGCTGTGATAACCCAAGCAAGAGATGGTAAGAACCTACATGAAGCACATGATATATGAAGGGAGTAATATCAGAGAAATAGTGTGTTTATTCACTTAATGACTATTTATTGAGCGTGCTCTATGTTATAGACACTGTGTTGGTCACAGGGATATAAATAACACTGAGCAAACAAACAAAAATCACTAGGCTCATAGAATTTACAAGATGATATTAAAGTTCTTCCAGATCTAGGGATTAATAATACTGATTTACTTCTGTAATCAAAGGCTGACCTTCAAAATGTTTTTGACCCAGCTCTAAAATATAGTCTTTGTCAGAAGAGAAAATGGAAGACAAGAAGCCCAGGTCCTCATTGACACGACACTCTAAATCTTGAAGGACCTGGTTCTTGGAAGATACTAATTAAATGAAACCCGCTTCATCAGTGCCTCTCTCTGATGAATATAAATAACTTGCACAGATTCTGAAACACCTTTAACATTTTCATCATTTGGAAATTCAGCTGTTGCCTCCCAGCTTGCTTTTTCTCAGCAGCTTTGATAGTGGGGTAATGTCAGGATGTGACATTATTACTTACCCAGACTGTGCACTTACAATTTCATTTTTTCATAAACAACAAGGCCCTTAGTAAATCTTGCAGACCACTTCAAAATTCTTGTACATCCGCTCAAACTTTGCAACCTTTGAGACAGCTGTTATCCTCAGCTCTAATTTTGAAGGCAAACTCCTCAGAACATACTTTACTAACTCAGGAAGTTTTTAAAGTAGTTTTACAAATTTGCTTCCTTACTCTGTTTTAAAGCAAGGTATATGTAAGGATTAAGAACCTGAAAGCACTTCGTATTGTTAACTACAGTTAAAGTACTTGTAGGAGAAAAGTCTGTCATGAATTACATATGATAGCAACTTTCCCTTTTTAAAGTAGTTTTTAAAGTAGTTTTACAAATTTGCTTCCTTACTCTGTTTTAAAGCAAGGTATATGTAAGGATTAAGAACCTGAAAGCACTTCGTATTGTTAACTACAGTTAAAGTACTTGTAGGAGAAAAGTCTGTCATGAATTACATACGATAGCAACTTTCCCTTCATCCAACATCTGGCAAAGCAACTTTTCCTACATTTTCTATTCTGAATAGGTAACCAGTTTTTTCTAGTGCTTGTTTGGTGACCATGATAATAAAAAGATCTTATCACCTTTATGGTATTATTTCTTAATCTGGAAATGATTAATTGAGGAGGAAATTGAACAACAGGATTCCCTTCAGCAAGGTGATTCTGGATTTTGTCATTAATAAGAACAATTTTCAAACCAGACATTGTATTCCATAGAGAAAAGAAAATATTAATCAGACAAATGAATGTTTTAAACCAATTAAAATAACTAAACCAGATGAAATATCTCCCAGAATAACCACTGGACATAAGTTTTTCAATATTATCGATAATAAATATGATTTCCACAACACTGTAGACATGCAAAGTCCTTGTTTTCAAAAATGGTAGATGGGGATGAAGGTAGTGGGTTTTTCCACAACTTTTTAATTTTCTTTGTGGTCACTGAGTGTTTAGATTTTTCTCTCCCTTTAGGAGCTAATTTGGATAACATATTTCCTGGAAAATCATCCATTTAAAGGAGCTTTTAATATTTATTAGCATAGATTTTTGAAAACGATTTTCTTGTAGCTCCATTAATTATTTCTATATTGGTGAATCATTCCCTAGCCTCACGCTTAAGTGTATGCATTTGTGCTTTCATCTCTTCCCACCCACCCCCTTGATGAGGCTAAGTAGAAAGGAACCTATTTGAATAGGTTTATTTTGTTATTATTGTATTAAATCTCCTGGATATTTCAATTCTACTATTATTCTATTTCTGATTATTAATTAATGTTTTCATCTTTATGCATTCATTTCCTTCTTTTGCTTTCCTGGAACACATTTTTTCAATATCTTATACTGAATGCTTAATTCTCTTTGTTTTCTTTTCCTTAGATTTTTTTATATAGTTTTCTTATTTTCAAAATATTGTGCAATTTCAGTTTTTATTTTCTATTTGATCCAAGAGTTGGTTAAAGTTACTTTTTCATTTGTTTTTACTTTTGCTAGATAAATCTATTTTTATTAAATTATATTAAGAGATTATGCTATTTTACTTCCTAGAATTTATGAAGATTTTCTTTGTGGGTTCATAGGGACTTACAAAAAAGGTGGAGCCTCTATGGTATAAAAATGTTTATAGCAATCATATTAATTACATTAATTATTAATATATCATTAGAGGTTTTATATGTTAATGAATTTTAGGTTTCTCCATCTGTCAAGGATGAAAGAAGTATTAAAAATCCTGGGCTATTATTATATTTCTTTTGATTTGTTATTTTCTACATTTTTATTTACATATTTAGATGCTATGCTACTTACTGTCATCTATGAACAATGCAAAAATTTGTGTAATTTTACCACCTATCCCTTTTATTTCTCTCCTGGTTTTTGGTGACATATTCTAAGATGTTCTCCCGTGTGTATTATAGCTGAGTTTTTAATGATTATTAACTATTTGTATTACATAGCTTTTCTCGTGAATTATAATCATTAAAGTTAGTTTTATAACTAAATTTAAAGTTTAAAACTGCAATGATTATGTTTAAAACCATTAGTATTTATTATCAAGGTTTCCCTCCCATAATTTCACTCTTCTGTTTGAACAGATGAGGCATTCAAGTAGTTTTTTCATGCAGAGTACATAGGGCATACAGTTGAAAAGTCTTTGTATATTTGAAAGTATCTTTCTGTTGCCTTGACAAGTTGATGACAACATGGCTGGGCATAGCCTCTATAGGTGAAATCTCTTCTCCCTCCAAACTCTGGAGATATTGCTCCCCAGTTATCCTGCATATAAAAATTCTGAAATTAAGCTATTTTTTCCTTAATTGATGAATTGCTTTTTCTGTTTGCATATTTCCATAATTTCTGTTTTAACATTGAAATACAATGATTTTTATCTAACCAAAAAGTAGCAGCTCTACTGTATCAAATTCTCTTAATAGACTAACAATTAGCCCAATTTAGTTTTTGTAGTTTAAACACAGATATTTACACAAACCTGAGATATCACTGGCATTTTTTCAAAGAAGAATATTATAATTTAGCCTAAAAAATAATCATAAAGACAGCATATTATAGTGGGGAAAAACATACAGAGTGTTCCAACTTATCAGCTGTGTATCCCTGGACAAGTATTTTAACCTCATTGCATTTTATTTTCCCTACATGTAAATGAGGATAATATACTCACTTTATATATGATTATTGTGAAAATTAAATAAAAGAGTATGCATGAGGACCAAACACATTGCATAGTCATATATACTTATATATAAACTATATATTTTTTGAAAATAATACTAGTAATATTGCTAGAGATATATGTGTCCTTTAAATTAGCATAAAAATCAAATTTACAAAAGATAAATAACAGTATAATGTACATTGCTTTGAAATGCATTCTCTAAAGGACCATTTTACTCCAAGAATCCTTTACATTGGAGTCCTCCCATTCATTTAAAAGATGGCTGGATTTATAAAACTGCAGTTATATAGAATACAGTATAGAAAAAAAAACAGTAGTTTGTTGTCAAAGAGCTCCAGGGTGAATTCTTACCAGCTTGGTATCTTGGTAAAAAGATAAGTTACTGAACTCATCTCAGTCTCTATTTCTTTAACAGCAGAATTAGAATATTATCATCTACTTGCCAGGGGTTAGGACAGGACTGAGGGTCTGGCCTACACATTCTTTAAATTTTAGGAGCTCATTTATTTTATAAGGCAAGGTACACATTTGCTGTAGCATGACACATGAGAGATTTTGGCTGAGAGGTATTTATGTTTTAAACACAAGTTCCAAAATGCTTAACACAGGCTTGGGATCCTGTAAGCACTCAATAAGAGGTATGTATTATATTTGTTATTCAAAACATATTTTGTGAGCACCTCCTCTGCCAGGTCTGTGCTAGGTATTAGAAGCCGATTTCTCTGACAAAGTCACAAATGGGAGCTAGTTGCCTTACAACCTTTCTTTCCAGCCTCTGTCTTGTGCAATAAGAGATTTAACCAGCAAGAGCTAATGCCTCCAGGATTTAGAGCTGTGTTTCATGGAAAAAAGAAATAAATTATTAATGAAATAAAACACAACAGGTGCCCAAATGCCAGGTTTATTTATGCCACTTGTCCTTGCCTGACTTCCCTCTGCAGATTCATTTGATCCACTTCAAGCTGCTGGTCAGAACACCGGATGCATTCTGTTACTTTAAGTACATAGTACAATAAAATAGAAAACATCATTCCACACAAGGCTTCAAGATTGATCTCCTTAAGACAACAGAGAAAACAATAATGAGATGGGCAAGAAAAAATAAAAATTCCTCAAGGGTGAAATGTATTTTCTTAGATCCATGCAAGCAAATATGTTTGCAGAACTCCATCTTAGGAACGAAATGTAATTGTGTTGACAATGAACACTGCCTTATCTTTTTTCAGATCATAAATGCTAAAATGTGACTGTATCTTTAAAAATTTGCTTTGACAGCTCAGATTTTTTAAATCAATGTTTGCCATACCCAACTACTGTTGCCTTAGGTGACCATACAAAAATTCTAACAATTCCATGCTCCCTATTGTTATGTAATAAATATTTTGAATATTACTGTGTTTAATATACAGAATTTGAACTAAGCAAAAAGAAAATCAAGGCCCTTCTACCACCAAGACAACATTCATGGCAATACAGTCTCTCAGCACAATTTGTACTGTTGATCCAAAAATGTTATTCCAGGCCTACATATTTAAAGGGAAGGAGTTTCAAACACCAGTTTTTCAAACTCTACTACCAGTTCATTAGTGAACACTCTTAACAGTTTCTGCTTCCCCACATAATGTCATAACTGCAGAAGTCAGATAATGAAAATTCATTTGATTACTTTCTCCTAGATAGCATCTGAGTGTGAATCTCTGAGTCTGAGAGACATAATTTCAAATCCTGCATCTGTCTTGTGGTCTTCATTAATCTCAATTTCTTCACCAATGAAAATATTGATATTAAAAATCTACCTTGTACCATTGTCAAGAAGATGAAATTAAATAATTTATTTAAAGTCTTCGAACATAATAGACCCTCAATAAATTTTAGCTCTTTACAAATAGCCAAAATAATCCTAAGCAAAAAGAACAAATCTGCAGGCATCACATTACTTGACTTCAAGTTATACTACAAGGTGATAGTAATGCAAACAGCATGGTACTGGTATAAAAGTAGACACATAGACCAATGCAACAGAATAGAGAACCCAGAAATAAAGCCAAATACCTACAATCAACTGATCTTCAACAAAGCAGACAAAACCATACGCTGGAGAAACGATGCCCTATTCAATAAATGGTGCTCAGAAAACTGGATAGCCTCATGCAGAAGAATGACACTAGATCCCTGTCTCTCACTACACACACAAATCAACTCAAGATGGATTTAAGACTTAAATTTAAGACCTGAAACCATAAGAATGTTAGAAGAAAACCTAGGAAAAACAATCCTGAATGTTGGCCTAGGTAAGGAATTTATGACTAAGGCCTCAAAAGCAAATACAAAAAAATAAATAAATAAATAATTCAGACTTAATTAAACTACAGTTTTTCTACACAACAAAATAAATACTCAGCAGAGTAAATAAACAACCTATAGAACGGAAGAAAATATTTGCAAGCTATACATCCAATAAAGGAGTAATATCCAGAATCTATAACGAACTCAAACAAATCAGCAAATAAATAAATAACCTGATTAAAAAGTGGGCAAGAGACATGAACAAACATTTTTTTTTTAAAATAAAAGAAACAAATGTCCAACAAACATATGAAAAATGTTCAACATCACTAATCATCAGGGAAACGCAAATAAAACCACAATGAGATACCACCTTACCCCTATCAGAATGGTCATTATTAAAAAGTAAACAAACAAACAAAAAAAAACCAATAGTTGCTGGCATGGATGCAGTGAAAAGGGAGTGCTTATACACTTTTGATGGGAATGTAAATTATTACAACCCCCGTGGAAAACAATATGGAGATTTCTCAAAGAACTAAGAGCAGACTTGCCATTCAATCCACTATCGGGGATCCCACTACTGGAGATCTACCCAGAGGAAAAGAAATCATTTTATAAAAAAGACACCTGCACTCTTATGTTTATTGAAGCATAATTCACAATTGCAAAGATATGGAACCACTTAAGTGCCCATCGACAGATGAGCGGATAGAGGAAATGTGGTGCATACACACACACACACACACACACACCCAGAGAATACTACTCAACCATAAAAAAGAATGAAATTGTGTCTTTTGCAGCAACTTGGATGGAATTGGGAACCATTATCCTAAGTTCCTAAGTGAAGCAACCCTGGAACAAAAAACCAAATAGTACATGTTCTTACATATAAGTGGAAGCTAAGCAATGGGTATGCACAGTCATACAGAGTGACATAACAGACATTGGAGACTCAGAAGGGGGAGGGTGGGAGAGAGTACAGGATGAAAAATTACCTACTGGGTACAATGTACACTATTTAGGTGACGGGTACACTAAAAGCCTAGACTTCTCTACCATACAATTCACCCATGTAACAAAAAAAAAGTTTGTACCCCCTACATCTATCAAAATAAAATTTAAATAAATGGTAGCTCTTGTTATTGAGGAAAGATCAGATGAGATATCAATGTCTACCAAAAGAGGAGGGTGAGAACAGGGCTTTTCCATTCAGAGCACCCAGAGTATCCAGGGTCCTCCCTGGAGACAGAGGCTTGACGCTTCACTAAGTTCAGCTGTGAAGGAGAAAGACGAAACAGAGAAACCTAGATGGACACAGCCAAAACACATGACTTAATCAAAACATTAACACCTCTTCTCTGAACTGTCTAATTGCATTTTAATATTCTCTTTTCCACTTGGAATAGCCTGTCAATCCTACCATTCCTCTAGGGGATAATAAAGATCCCTTTAATGATGCACAGCTATCTGGCTGATGATGTTTAACTGTTGCTAAGAAATACCACAAAAACAATTTTCATTTTATGCAAATACCCAAATATATTCAAAAATTAGTTCACTCAAATATATTCAGAAATCATCACTCCACTTTTGAAACACTGAGATGGCCTAATACACATAAAAAAAGATAGCAAATCAAAATGTTGTCTTTTGATTGATAAAGACTATAGCAGAGATCATAGTTTAATGCAAGAACAAAAGTGGCTTGTTAATTGAACCCAGCGTTAAGCAGATTTACCTACTCAGTCACAGGCAATGCTGGACAAGAGCAGACAGGACTTAAAACATAGATGACCTGAAGAGAACTGCTCCACGAAGACAGCTTTATTGCAAAAGAAAAAAGCAGGAGCTGAACTGGGCATGCTCAGTTTATCCTTTCCAAATTTATATGAGTTACTCTGGGCAGGATAAAAGGCATGGAGAGTGGCCAGTATTGCCATATTAATATTGTATTCCCTTGACTGGTAGAAAACTCCTAATATTCACAACCAGAAAATAAACTGAAAAACCTAAGAAATACAAGGCATTAATCCCTTGCCAAAGAGTAGGATCAATTCCCAAAAGGTGTCATATTTTACAAAAGTTAAAATTCTATTTAAACACACCTCCAGGCATAATAATAAAAGTTCTGGAAGACATTTGCATCCTTTAAGCAAATTATTTATAAGAACCACCCCCAGTAGAACCAGTAGGACACCATTCACTTGGGTCATAGTCTTAATCATTCAGGACATACTGTTGCTGTGTGTTGTGACTCTAAAGATCTAGACAAATCCCTTCTCTCAATGAGTTTGAAGCAAATTTACAAATGCACACAGATGCCAGACAGGAATCAAAACAGCTATGAATACTTTTCTACTGGTAGAGATGGGATAGAAAATACAAGTTGAAAAGACAAATACTGCATGATCTCACTCCTGTGGAATCTTATAAAGAAAATAAAGCTGATACCATAGAAGCAGAGAGTAGAACAGTGGTTACTGGAGACTAAGGAGGAGAAGAGTGTGGGGAGATGGGGGACAGGAGGGAAAGGCTGGTCAACGGGTACAAAGTTACAATTAGATGGAAAGAGTAGGCCGGGCGTGGTGGCTCACGCCTGTAATCCTAGCACTCTGGGAGGCCGAGGTGGGCGGATCGTTTGAGCTCAGGAGTTCGAGACCAGCCTGAGCAAGAGCGAGACCCCATCTCTACTAAAAATAGAAAGAAATTATATGGACAGCTAAAAATATATATAGAAAAAATTAGCCGGGCATGGTGGCACATGCCTGTAGTCCCAGCTACTCGGGAGGCTGAGACAGGAGGATCGCTTGAGCTCAGGAGTTTGAGGTTGCTGTGAGCTAGGCTGACGCCACGGCACTCACTCTAGCCTGGGCAACAGAGTGAGACTCTGTCTCAAAAAAAAAAAAAAAAAAAAAAGAAAGAGTAAGTTCTGGTGTTCCATTGCACAGCAGGGTAACCTTGGTTAATGTAAGGTATTCTGTATTACAAATAGCTAGAAGAGAGGTTTTTGAGTGTTCTCACTATAAAGAAATGATAAATATAAATACATGAGGCAAAGAACACACTAAATACCCTGATTTGATCCTTATACAACATAGGTATATTGAACTATCAAATTGTATCCCCATAAGTATGTACAATGTGTCCATTTAAAAATTAATTAATTTAAAAACAAAAGAAAAAACAACTTGGATCTTTGGCCAAAATTAAGCTTCCCACTCATTTTCCCTGAATTGAATATAGCCACCCCAAACTGCAGGTGTCCTCTCTACAGGACCAAAGCCTACCCAGGTAATTGTCTGTATGTAGGCAGAAAAACAACAGAAGAAACACTCAGTGCTTTGACCCAGAGAAGTAGGACAGGCCATGTTGTTCAAGAGATGTTTAACTCTGTTCCCTCTCAGAGGAGAAAGTAAGCTCATGAAAATAACCTGAAAAACCTAAGAAATATAAGGCATGAATCCTTTGCCAAAGAGCAGATCCTTGCCATCTCACCAAGAGATGAATCATTCTGCTTTACACACAGAGGGATTAGTGAAAAGTGTAAGGGGGTATAGAAGCCTTAGCCCCATACGTTCAGAAGTATGGAATGTGGAGAGAAGGAAGAAAATCATTTTTTCTGACATATTGCAATGATCTGTAAAGACAGATTCTGCTCCAAGTACCTTCACCTTTTGTGGTGGGTGTGAATTTCAGTACACATTTTGATGTGTGCAGAAAAATATAACTTGTTTGTTACATAACTCATCATAATTCCTTTTATATGTGGCCATTTTCCCAATTTGCTCTGGAAAGCTCCACTTCCCATGTGCTATCTGGGTGTAATTATCAATAGTTCCCCTTTTCACCCTCAGATGTCACATTTGGACAATAAATTCTATGGTCTTCCTAGTAATATGCCTATTCTAACAAGCGGTTGGTAGAAACTTAATCCCAGTCAATCCAGAGGGTTCCCCTTCTAGCTCAGTGTGGCGCCTAAGTTCTGGGTGGGGATGGGGAGGAGGGTTTGGCCTCATGTGGCACCAAGGCTCTTAGAGAGGAAGGCATCAGGTCCAGGCAGGCAGCTAGCTACTCTGGCATCTGCACGAACCTCATCTTCAGGTGTCAGCCCGTACAGGGGCTGCCATTTCTTTGGTCTCAATCTTGTCAGAAAGGGTTCCCACAGTTGAATTTTCTCCATTATGTTACTTCAGGTACAAAGAAGTTACCATGAAGCTACCCAAACACACTGACACAAAAGAAATTATGAAGGTGTCTAAAGCCTGTGTCACTTTCACACCTCCATCCAGCATGGAGAAATCAGTCTACTTCTTGTGTGTCAAACTGGGCCACTATGGACCCAGCCTCCTTGCCTGGGGATTGTTCCATCATTCTTGCCCCTTGCTGCAGTACAGGAAATTTTGTAAAACTGTTCCCCAGGTCTTGTTTCCTCAGGCTGCATCAGGAAAGGGGAGTGGCATGCCCTTGCCTCTTTCAGATCCACCAGAACATTCAGGATTTTGTATTCATTCCACGCATCCCCACCACAGCATGGCCCAAGGAGGCAGAGCACAGGACCTAGTCATCAGCAATCAGTAAGTATAGTTGATTATCATAATTATCAAGTCTCCACTTCATCATCTACAAAAAGGTATAAAACCTATTTTACTGGATTGTGATGAAGTTCAAAGAAGTCAACCTTTATCAAAAGGAAATTGCAAAGTATATGTAAATACTAGCATTTTTCTTCATCTGACTGTGAGTTGAGGGAAGTGATTGTGTTTTAGTTTTCAGTTTTGCCTTCTTACATAGTAACTTATGTATAATGAGTTTAAATAATGTTTTCAGTAAAATGATTACCTAAAGCATTATAAAACAAGCTTATAACATAATTAAAAACATTTCTTTTCCATCAAAGTAAGTAGGAATAATGTCCTGTAGACATTTTATAGTGCCTAGTATTTAGCACAGTGGTAAGTCCATAACAGGAAAGTAGAGAATATTTGTAGAATGATTCATACACTTTATAAAATATGTTTAACTGACTACCTGTGGCTCTTAAAGCAAGAAAATAACTTCAAAAATTTGTTTTGTAGGAAGAATGAGAAAATCAAGTTCAAAAAGTCACAATAATATTCTGGAAATAATTGACACCAAAACAAAGGCACAAAGAAAATGTTAATAATAAATTAATTAAAATAGCAAGGACCTAAGGAGTATTTAAAATAATAATGCACTATTATCAATTCATGTTTACCCTTGCTAAATGAAGCATGGGAAAACTACCAAAAAATAAAGTAAAAATTGTTCATTTTAAGGATTTTTGTGCCTTTTTATCCTACCCTCTAAGTGAGAGTAATAGAATGTTCAATGTCCATATTTCAAGGAGAAGAATGAGATAATACTCAAAACAGATTGTCAATCCCTAAACAATGGACAAATACTAGAATATATATTTCTTTTGACATTATATTTTTAAAATTTAAAAGTAAAAGCAATTTAAATATTTGAAATTTGGAAAATGATTCCAAAGACTATGATTACAAAAGCAATGATTCATAAATATGTAGTAAACTTTCATTTTTTAGCATGTTCATAATCATTTACATTTACATTAATAATATCTAATACAAATCTAACAAATAATCACAAGCTTTGGTTCTACGCAATAGAATTTTACTAATCAAAAGAATTTTTAAAATTAAGAATTTGCCATACACGTTCAGGCTCTATTCCGTAAAGATGATGCTTACAAGGTCTACTCACTTTGGGCAACATTGTAGTAACTACATCTGACAGGTGAGTCCACCTGATTCAGAGAACCTTCATTAACACTAATAGATACACACTTTTAACTTAGGACCAGTGCTTGGAACATGGCAGGCATGCAATAAATATAGCTACTGTTATTCTCAGTATAATCATATGCCTAAATCAACAGCTGTCATGCTCTAAGGACAACTAATCCCACTTCACTAAAATATTAGTGAAACCCATGAAAGGACAAGATCTTTTCTAAACCTGGTCATGGACATTAACTACTTGCACGGCCTTGATCCTTGTGATCCACTTTAGTCCACCTGACATTTGTCTCTGAACAAAAACTGCCAATGTCTAAGCATTCTGAAAGTAGTCTGGGCTCCCAGCTGCTTAAAGAACAGAGTCTTCCTCAACTGTCATTCTATTTCTGAACCTCCTAACTGCTGTACACATCTCTACTGTGATCAAATAAAATGGAGTCCTCTGTAGCTGTCCATTACAAACACCTTTGCTCTGAGTCTTGGGAAAGTGATTTTTGTTGTTAAGACACTCAATGTTGGCTGGGCGCGGTGGCTCACGCCTGTAATCCTAGCACTCTGGGAGGCCGAGGCGGGAGGATAGCTCGAGGTCAGGAGTTCAAGACCAGCCTGAGCAAGAGTGAGACCTTCGTCTCTACTAAAAATAGAAAGAAACTATCTGGTCAACTAAAAATATATATAGAAAAAATTAGCCGGGCATGGTGGCACATGCCTGTAGGCCCAGCTACTCGGGAGGCTGAGGCAGGAGGATCGCTTAAGCCCAGGAGTGTGAGGTTGCTGTGAGCTAGGCTGATGCCACAGCACTCACTCTAGCACGGGCAACAGAGCGAGACTCTGTCTCAAAAAAAAAAAAAAAAAAGACACTCAAAGTTAAGAATAAAAAAATGGTCTCCACTTTGATTGTACTGTGGGATAGAAATCTTAGTTCATAATTAATTGCAAAAAATTATAATTTTATTTTGTAACAATTTAATTAATATTTTGTGTCACATCGCAATATAGAAAAATAAACATTGTCTCCATAAAACTAGGATTTTTCTCCTTTCACCAGTGACAAAAAAGGTCCAATGAGGATTGGGTATTTATAGTGCCCAGCCTTTGGCAAATGATGGAGTGAGGGGGAGAAGAGTTCTATCTGATTTTCTTTTTTTTGGTTTTAAGTGAAAAAGCAACTTTATCTTATTTTTAGAAAAAGCATATTTATAATACTTTATATAATTTTGAAATTAACATTCAATAAGAGTAATAAACTGAAATGCAATACATAATGCAAACATGATTGGGAGATTTGAGTAAATAAAACCAGGTAGAAGTAGAGATGAAGAAAGAGATGGCAGAAAGGCGACATGGGGATTGACTCCTGAGTAAACTACCCCAGCTGTCCTCCAAAGAGCAAGGTGCAGTGTTTCCCAGACAGCTGTCTGCAAGGGACACTCCTTCTCACCTCCTGCCTCCCTTTGCCACTTATCTCTCAGCTCCTGGCCTAAATATCTCCTCTGGAGACAAGTTTTCCACTTATCCCAGACTTAGACGTCCCCGTTATTCATGCTCACAGCCCTCAAGGTGTCTTCTTTATAACAGTCATCACATTTGTTCATCTTTGCTCCATGTCTCCTTTTTTAAAAATTGCTATAGGTACATAATAGTTGTATATCTTTCTAGGATACGTGTAATGTTTTGACACAGGCATACAGTGTGACTTAATCAAATTGGGGTAAGTGGCATTTATCATTTCTTTGTGTTAGGAACATCCCAGTTCCACTCTTTTAGGATGATTTGGTTTCAGGATGATTCAAGCGCATTACATTTATTGTGCACTTTATTTCTATTATTGTTACATTGTAATATTAATATATAATGAAATAATTATATAACTCACCATAGGTTGGGGACCCCCTGCTTTAAAGTATACCATAACTTATTGTTGATTATAGTCACTTTGTTGTCCTATCAAATATTGTTCATTCTAACAACCTCACTATATTTTTGAACCCATTAACCATCCCCACTTTATCTTCCCCTCCCCACTACCCTTCCCTGACTCTGGTAACCATCATCCTACTCTCTGTCTCCATGAGATCAGTTGTTTTTAATATTTAGCTTCCACATATGAGTGAGAACATGCCAGATTTGTCTTTCTGTGCTTGGCTTATTTCACTTAACATGTTCTCCAGTTCCATCCATATTGTTGCAAATGGCAGGATTTCATTCTTTTTTCTGACTCTATAACATTCCATTGGGTATATGTACCACAATTTCCATTCATCCATTAATGGACACTTAGATTGATTCCAAATATTGGCTATTGTGAATAGTGCTGCAATAAACATGGGAGTGCAGATATCTTTTTGATATACTGAATTCTCCTCCTTTGGAAATATAGCTCTATTTTTAGTTTACTGAGGAACTTCCATACTGTTCTCCATAGTGGTTGCATTAATTACATTCCTACCAACAGTAAATGAAAATTCCCTTTTCTCCACATCCTCACCAGCATTTATTATTGGCTGTTTTGTTGATAAAAGCCATTTCAACTGTTGTGAGATGATACCTCATTGTAGTTTTGATTTGTATTTCTTTGATGACTGATGTTGAGCACTTTTTCATATACCTGTTGGCCATTTGTATGTCTTCTTTTGAGAAATGTCTATTCAGATCCTTTGCCCATTTTTTAATCAGATTATTTTACTTTGTTGCTGGAGTTCCTTTATGGTCTAGTTATTAGTCCTTTGTCAGACAGGTAGCTTGCAAATATTTTCTCCCATTCTGTCAGTTTTATCTTTCCTTTTTTGATTATTTTCTTCACTGTGCAGAAGCTTTTTAGCTTGATGTGATCCCAATTGTCCAATTCTGCTTTGGTTGCCTGTGCTTTGAGGGTATTACTCAAGAAGTCCTGGCCCAGGTCAATGTCCTGAAGCATTTCCCCAATGTTTTCTTTTAGTCGTTTCATAGTTTCAGGTCTTAGATTTAAGTATTTAATCCCTTTTCATTTGATTTTTGTATACTGTGAGAGATAAGGGTCTAGTTTCATTCTTCTGCATATGGATATCCAGTTTCCCAGCACCGTGTATTGAAGAGACTGTTCTTTCCCCACTGTATGTTCTTGGCACCTTTCTCAGACATAAGTTCCACAGGCTCCCCATTCTCAGTCTCTAGTGCCCATGATAAAGTTCTGTGCTTGAGTGGCCATAGCTTAGCTCCCACTCCTTTCTTTTCCCCAGGGCTCAGCCCAACCTTCTCTGTAGGGGACCCTCCCTGCCTCTCCTGATTAGGCAAAATCCCCTGGCCAAGGCCTCATGGGCCCCTGGTCTTTGGCACCAGGTATGCCAGTGTTCACCACCGTGGGGCCAGCGTCTTCTCTTCCTCCTGCACCTGTGAGCTTCAGAGAAAATGACAGCAAATGTGCTGCACAGGGCTCTACCCCTCATGCTGACCCACATCACAGGTAGGGAAACTGAGGCAGGGAAGGGGAGGGGCTGGCCCCAGGCCACGTGAGGGACCACAGCAGGGGCCCTCAGGGGCATCCACCAGACCACTGGAGGCCCCAAGCCGCCCATCCTGATGGTACCCTCACCAAACTTTTCCATCTCCTCTGAACCCTTCTTGAGAAGCCTTTCCAGATATTCAAAAGGAATTGAGTGTTGCAGTCTAAGTCTTTGGTCACTGCAGCCTTATCAGCCCTAAGGGTGCCCCAAGCCCAGTAATGCTGTGATTCTTGCAGACTCCTGGTGGTATTGCCTTGGTGGACTTGGGATACATACGGGAGACTTTCCTAGATACCAAGTAAAATCCCTCACTCTCTGTTATCTGGGCTGCTGGAGTTGTGGGAGGAATGGCATGGGCTCTCCCTTGTGGCCACCAGTGCCATGTCACACCTGAAGCCAGCCCAGTCTCACTCAAAGCCAGTGGTGACTGTTGCCTGGCCACCTCTGATGTGTTTTGTTTTGTTTTGTTTGAGACAGAGTCTCGCTCTGTTGCCCGGGCTAGCAAGCCATGGCGTCAGCCTAGCTCACAGCAACCTCAAACTCCTGGGCTCAAGTGATCCTCCTGCCTCAGCCTCCCAAGTAGCTGGGACTACAGGCATATGCCACCATGCCCACCTAATTTTTTCTATATATATATTTTTTAGATGTCCAAATCATTTCTTTATATTTTTAGTAGAGACGGGGTCTCGCTCTTGCTCAGGCTGGTCTCGAACTCCTGACCTCGAGCAATCCTCCCGCCTCGGCCTCCCAGAGTGGTGGGATTACACGCATGAGCCACCGTGCCCGGCCTTACCTCTGATGTTTTGTTCAATGCCTAAGTGTTCTTTAGTCAGCAGGTGGTGAATCCTGCTAGGATAGGGTCTTCCCCTTCAAGGCGGCATGTTTCCTTCTGGCCCAGGGTAGGTCAGGAAATGCCATCTGGGAACTAGGACCTAGACTCAGGGGCTTCAGGAGTCTGCTTGGTACTTTATTTTACTGTGGCTGACCTGGTACCCAAGTTGCAAAACAAAGTCCTCTGAACTCTTCTCTTTCCTTTCCCCAGGTGGATCAAGACTCTCCTGATCCACATTGCCTGGAGCTGGGGGAGGGGTGACACAGGCACTGCCTTGGTCACCACTGCTGGTGTCTCACTGGGTCATGTACACCCTAAGTCCACTGGCTCTGAGCCAGCACAGCCACAGGAATTGCCCAAGGCCTGCAGCCTTTGTGGCCCAACTGCCCTATGAATTTAGTCCAGACTGGCTGCTTTTTGTCAGCCAGTGATGGGTCTAGCTGGAACCCAGGTTTCAAGGCGGAAGGATTTCCCTGTGACCAGAATGGTCCAAATGCTCCCTCCTTGGGCACCCGCAGAACTCTGCCCTGTGCCGTTTTACTCTGTGCCAAGGCAGCCCTGGGTTTCGATGCAAAACCCCACAATTACTTCAATCTCTCTCCCCTGGGCACGCAGATTCCCTTTCCACTTGGCGTGCTGGCACGGCAATGCCAGGGCATGGAGGAGGGGTGGCATGGGGTGGCATAGGCAATGCAAGGCTCTTTCCTAGCCTGTTCAGTGCCTCTTTCCTTGATATAATGTTAAAACCAGGTAGTATGATGGCTCACCTGATTTTGGGTTCTTCTGAACATGCTTCCTTGCATGGATATTTGTCGACTTTGGTGTTTGTGCGGAGGGACGCTCGCTCCAGGTTTTTATTCCGCCATCTTGCTGCGCCCCGCTCCGATTTTCGAAGTCACATGACCACGAGAATGTCCGTACAGATGTACATCATCCCATCTTGTCTTTGCTATTCAATATATTCATGTCGCCCTGAAACATCCTTTGTGTCTAGCTGCCTGGTCCCGTCAGGAATCTTGCTCTCTATTTCATCTGCGACACACCTGAGCTGACGGAATCTCAAGGCGGACAAAAGTCCGGCTTCCTCAGCTGTAGTCCTGCGTCTCTGCTCCCAGGGCTCCTCCCGGCGAGATTGCCATGGGGCCCCGCTCGGTCAGGTCTACCGATAGCCACAGACTTACCACGCCCCCTTGGTCTCTCTTCTTCCTGCTGGCTTAGCAGAAACTGCTCTACGCTGAGGAGCTCCTCACGAATCTTCGCTGCTGTTTTTTAATCCGTGGACCCCTTCCCACTCCTGTGTGAGCGTGTGGGCTTTTGGAACTCGAAAGCCATTTTGGTTCCTCAGGAAACTGACGCTCAGGTGAATGTGTGGAGATGCTTTCGGGAACAACACCTGTAAGAAAAAGAGAGCAGCGGACTGAGGAAAGGGGGCAGTTCGACAAGGACACGGTTGTAACAGGGGCCGCGGCTGATGTGACGGAGAGTGCTGAAGCAGGTATGCCCTTCAGAGACGCCCCACGTGGAAGTGAAGGCCGAGGCTTGTGCCCGCTCACTAGTAAATCGTTGAATAAGTGCCGCCCAGAGAGGAACACACCCTTGGACAAGGCTGCTCCCATCAGTCACGGGCAACTCCTGGAGCCGGGGGAAGTCACGCTCCTATTAGCTGAGGTAGCGTCTCACTCCTGAGGTGGGGATGTGGGTGACACACCTTGGCATCCACCACACCAGAGATGCACACACTTTAGCTGCGTCAGAATCACTTGGTTGGAGGGAATGGGTTTTTTTGTTTGGTTGGTTGGTCTTGGGGGGGCTTTTGGGGGGGGGTGGTTGTTGTTGTTGTTGTTTGAGACAGAGTCTCACTCTGTTGGCCGGGCTAGAGTGCCATGTCGTCAGCCTAGGTCACAGCAACCTCAAACTCCTGGGCTTAAGCGATCCTCCTGCCTCAGCCTCCCGAGTAGCTGGGCGTGCCACCACGCCCGGATAATTTTTTCTATATGTTTTTAGTTGTCCAGCTAATTTCTTTCTATTTTTTTAGTAGAGACGGGGTCTCACTCTTGCTCAGGCTGGTCTCCAACTCCTGCACTCAAACAATCCTCCGGCCTCGGCCTCCCAGAGTGCTAGGATTACAGGTGTGAGCCACTGTGCCCGGCCGAGGGATTGTTAAAACACAGACTGTGAGGCTCAACTCCAGAGTCAGATTCATCAGGTCTGGGTTCAAGCTGGAGACTCTGCCTTTCCAACAAGTTCCCAAGGAGTCCTGAGGGTGCACTTTTGGGTCACCCTTTGACATCCATGGCACTACATTATTTTAGTTTATTCACTTATTTTCCTTCAACAGAGTAAAGAACACCTTAAATCTGGGGAAGTCCAAAGAAGAGAAACAAAATAGGAGGAGATTGGAGGATAAGAGTCCGTTACTATATTTTTATATACTGTCCTGCCACAGCTCACTGAGATAATACTTCTTTTTTTCATTACTTAGAGGTTCTTTATTCTATATTTAGTTCCCTTTTCTTCCCTTTCTCCCATTAATTAAATGAGGTTTTATTTCCTCTATGATTATTTCCAGCATTTCGCTGTCAACTTTTCCCCACCCTGGCGGCAATAACTCCTACCATCAACTCATTCTGGTTACTCATTCATTCAGAAATTATTTGCTCTGTGTATAGTTTCATTTATTATAAATCTGAATTCACTAGTATAAAAAAGCTGTGTGCAATTTAACTATTATCTTCAGCAATGTAAGTTGTAGGTGCATCTAAAGATGGGAAAAGCCACACCCACAAACCCTGGAGGACCTGCAAGCATGGCTGTAAATGACAGAATGAATCCTAAATAGAAAGTTGACAGGTGTATAAACGAGCACAACACAATGTTACAGTGTCTAACATGAAGTAGAGTATAGGGGCCTTGACACGTGTTTCTCATTACAGCCAGATTGGTTGGATTATGATCACGCTGTAAGGTGGCAGGAAGACACTTCCCCAAAGAGTTCTCCTCATGTTCTGTACTGAAAACACCAATTCAGAGAAGCACAGTGAGTACCTGAGGAACCTGCCCAACGAGGCAAGGTCTGGGAAAAGTCCTACTTCCCTCTTGCCCACCCCAGCTTCCTGCATACTCTTCTGCATAAAGTTGTTATTTCTGACACTTCACTTTTATTTTTGCCACTCAAGACAGCCCCTCCTTGTTCTTTTTAACATTGTTTCAGTATATAAAATGGTAGCACAATCATGTATTTTCCTTTTTCTCTTCCTCTGCAAAGATCCCAAATCCTCCAACTCTTTACATATAACCCCGCCTCTATAGTACAGTAGTCCCCCTTACCCTCGAGGGATATGTTATACAAGACCCCCAGTGGATGCCTGAAACCTCGGATGGCAGTGAACTCAATTGCTGTCAATTGGAACACGTCTCTATTCATGTCTTCCACTCACAAATTTAATGCCCTTCCCATCTTAACTAAAAACTTACGCGCTTTTGCAGTTTGAGGTGCAACAGCAAAAGTAGCACAAATTTTTTTTTCCTTCATCACAATTTCATGGATAGGAGATTGGTTTTTACCATAGATCTTAGCAACTGCAGCATACAATTTTTTTTCTTTCCTTATTAAGTCAAGAGTTTTCACCTTTTCAGTTCAAAAAAAAAGCACCTTTCAGGTTCTCTTTGGAATATTCGAATACTCTTATACTTTGGGGGCATTATTATGTAAAATAAGGTTTGCTTGAACACAAGCACCGTGATACCACGACAGTTGATCTAATAACTGAGTGGCTGCTAAGTGACTCATGGTAAGGAGTGTGGACAGTGTGGAAACACTGGACAAAGGGATGATTCCCATCCAAGGGGGGGACAGAGTGGCACAGTGTGAGATTTCATCACTACTCAGAACAGCATGCAATTTAAAACTTATGAATTGTTTATTTCTAATATTTTCCACTTGATATTTTCCAATTGTGGCTGATCACAGGTAACTGAAATTGCAGAAAGCAAAACTGTGGATAAGGGAGGACTACTGTATACCCTCTTTGGGGCATCATGGCTAATGAATGGCATGTGAAATTTGAAAATCATTTCTTTCTAATTCAAGAACATGTTTGAAGAACATCTATGGGAAAATAATGTCTATGAGGACATATTAGAAAAATTAGGATTATTTGGGATGGAAATTAAAGTTTAGGGATAATTTAACAATCTCCTTTAAAGATGTGAAGGGCATCTATCTTAGCTTGGGCTGCTATAACAAATCCCCATAGTCTGGGTGGCTTAAATAACAGAAATTTATTTCTCACAGTTCTGGAGGCTGGAAGTCTGATATCAGGTCCCAGCATGGTTTGTTTCTTGTGAGGGCCCTCTTGCAGGTCACAGACTGCCCTCATCTTCTCATCATATCCTCATTTTGGGCAAAGAGAGCTAGAGAGCTCTCTGGGGTCCCTTTTATGATGGCCCTAATCAGATTCATGAGGCCTCCACCCTCTTAACCTAATCACCTCCCAAAGATCCCACCTCCTAATACTATCTCACTGGGGGTTGGGATTTCAATGTATAAATTTGGGGAGGACACAAACGTTCAGCCCCTAACAGCATCTAACAGGTATGAATGAGGGGAGGGGAAGGAAAGCAAAGATAAACACTCAATATCTGCTAAGAAACAAGGAACAATATAAACTAGAATGAGACCAGGTGTGGTGGCTCTAGTCTGTAATCCCAACTACTCAGGAGGCTGGGGTAGGAGGATCGCTTGAGTTCAAGACCAGCACACCAGCCTGGGCAACATAGCAAAACCTTGTCTCTTAAAAAAAAAAAAAAAAGGTTAAAAAACTAGAATGAAAGATTTCCTACCTAGCAGACAGTTCAACATTAATTGAGCACCCCTCAAAATTATATTATTTCTTTTCCTTGGGTTACTATAAAACAAAGCAATATCATATTTCAAAACAGGATTGGGTGTAGGCCTATCAGAAGACAGGTTAGTAGAATAGATGACCTTCTGAGTTCCTTTCCCACCCTAAGATTTTATCCTTTATGAGAGCAGTTAGAGACATTCTGCCAAGCAAAATTGATTTCTGGCAAAGGACATATCTCCAAGGAGCCATTTTTCATAGCTTTATATACAATTTTTATTGATGCTCTAATCTTCAAAGACTGAAGAGATGGCTCCCATGTAATGAAAATCCTTAGGCTGCTCTAGCTGTTTCCTTGGGAAGATTTACATTTCTATGATGTCTTAAAGTTTTTAATTCGTTGTCGCCCTAATCTAACACTTACATTATATGGAACCTGCTTAGCAGTAACAGTATGGGACTACAATAATATAAATTCGGAGCATAACTAAAATGTTGTTTTTCTCATATTAGTTTACTTTCATTCATAACGTTTTATGAGGATCAGGTTAATCAATAGAGAAAAACAATTTGAGAGAGCTAGACTCACTCTTCAAAGGAAAAATTTCTAAGATGTCTATATTTTGCCATTCTGAAATATAGATTGTCACCAAAGCACAGGATACTAAATAGAGGAATAGAAACTTGAATAAGTGAAAGAGATATCAAAGATATAAATTCTCTCAACCTGAAAATTCCAGAACCCTTTTCCACATATCAAAATTCTATTGTTAATATATAATACCATTAGAGTCCAGCTAAAATATCATCTTGTCCCTCCCTTACCCCGACAATGCTATGTAGAACTAGTCAAATAGCCCTGAATTTAAATCCTAATTTCAAACAATGTATATATAAACTTGTACATTTTGTTTAACATCTCTTAACGTCAAAATAAAATTGGCACATATATGTTTCCAAGGACGTCTACCACAGTGTCAGAGACAGAATAGGTATTCATCAAACATCAGCCCCTCCCACAAACTATTAAAATGGATCATTTTTACATTTATGATAGCAATTACTTCATTCTCCTTGGCAAAATCACTATTGCTAATATGTCTGTATCTATTGTACAAATATAATTTCCTTAAGACCAAGTACTGTGCCTCAGTCATATTTACAAATCCTTGGTGGCTAATGTGGTGCTGTCATATAATTAGTGCCAAAAATGTATATGTATTGAACACATTTGTCTTCATCTCTAAAGCTCAAAAAACACTAAATGTCAAACTTTTTAAAAGATACTAGAGCTTTTTTTAGTAGCATAAAATGTTCATCTTGATCTCATCCTCCAGCGTAAATGAAAGTTCTGGGTAAACAAAAAATGATTAGCAAAAACTGAAGACAAGCTGTCATTTTCTAAAATTTACTGTGGTACCATACTTTGAGCTGATTTCAGGGATGCTTTGATTGAAAGGGGTAAGAGAAGTAAACAGTGTCAAGATTATATATAGAGAAAAAAATTAATTCTGGATATCATTATTTTAATGTAATACCTAATATAAATTAGGTGTGCATAGCAGAATTTTTAAATTAGGTCATATTTACAAATATGCCCTCATGTGTATGTATAATTATATAATCATTCCCTTTTATTTGGGGCTTTTTAATTTCTAAATTTTTATTTTGTAAACATTTAAAGAATTTTAAAAGAAATTCAGGTACTGTATTGAAATTTAAGATAATAGATCTGAGTCTAAATAATACTATCAAAAGAGCTTAAAATATTATTCAATGAATTACTTCAATAAAATATCAAGAATTATTTTATATAGTTGATCAAAGGATACAAAATTTTAGCTAGCTAGTAGGACTAAGTTCAAGAGATCTATGATACAACATGGTGACTCTAGTTAATAACAATGTATCATATTCTTGAAAATTGCAGAGAGAATATTTTAAGTATACATCACAAAAAATGATAAATATGTGAGCTAATACATATGTCTATTAGTTTGATCTAGCCATTCCACAATTCATGCATGTTTCAAAACCTCATGTACATAATAAAAATATGCAATTTTGTCAATTAATATAAATAATTAATTTTTTAAAGAATTATTTTATCTACACATAAAAAATAGTTAATGAGTTGTTTTAAAACAAATTTTTGGTAATTTTATAGACAAAGTCTAAGGCTGAAACCACAAAAGTCAAAATTTCACAAATTATACTTTTTTATTTTGGCCCAAACTATTACTGATTGTTAAGGAAGGGATGGGGAAGCCAGAATGAGTATTAAAGTTTTAAAGTACTGTAAGAACACAAATTACTATCTACTACAAGTATTTTCTGTTAAGAAAAAAAAACTCTCTACTATGTATCATAAATTGGTAGAAACAAAGACTAAAGAATGAACCAACACTTAGGATGCTCAAAGACTTAAGTGGTTGGTTTGGTAACCAAGTTAAAGATGTTTCCTCAGTTTAGTCTTCAAGGCCCTCCAAAATGTGGCCCCAGCCCTCTTCTCTGGGCTCATGCTCTACATGTGACCTATCCAGGAGCCAGTCATCATCCCAAATACCATAATCCCTAATGTTGCAATCCTGAAAGACCAAAACCTCCAAAATATAATTCAGGAAAAAATAATTTTAAAAATTCTTTAAAATACATTTATTTATATTTTAAAAAGGGGATTTATTTGAAAAACAAAAAAACATGACAGACTATGTCATAGGCCACTTTACACAATAAAATAGACAATAACAATATACTTTTTTAAAAAGCTAAATCCAAACATGCCTCTTTAGAGATGCACTATGTGCTGTATTCTTTCAGTGAATGGAAATGTTTCCTGAAGAGAGAATGCTTTAAGCATGTGTGGAGAACATACTTTTGAAGGACATTTCTTCTCTTTCTTTCTGAGGCCTAATTTTGATGGGTTTACATATACACATTAAAAAGGTAAATCTATGCATGATTTTTTTTTAGATTTAGCTTTTCTTAGTATTTTTTACTGATATATAACAGATGCACATATCTTCAGGGTACCTGTGATATTTTAAAACATTTACATAAAATACATATTTTTGCAAGCATAATTACACTTAGGTAAACTAATGACAGTTGCATAGGTATAACAAGTTGTGAACAGATGAACCATATTTATAAAGAAATAGGTCAAAAAGAAATAAATGAACACATATTACTGTGATCAGTAATTGTGTGCACCCAGCTTTATAACTCTGGTCATCTGAAATACCATGAGGAACAACCCAAGTCTTTTGATGAGAGCAATCAAAACCTTCAATGGGTCACCAATGTAGTTATCCAATGAGCCAAGATCGCTAGAGATTTTATCTTTCACAAATGCAAACATACAAAAAAAACTTCATTTATTGAGGAAGTTTCAACGTTTTTGCATACACACACAATGCTTCCACACAAAGTCAACATTGTGATAATGCACTTTCATGGAGTCAAATTTGCAAAAAAAAAAAATGCATAAAATGAATAATAATTCTCTAAAAGTCTCTACACAATTTATACCTCCAGGACTGGAAATGATACAAACATTAAATATATAGCATAGCAAATTGTAAAAAGTAATGCTGACAATTTGGAATAGTGGAAAAAATTAAAAAGAAAAAAGAAGAAAAATTAATAAGAAAATTCAACATATGAAAAAGGATATAATACAAGGATATTATCAGGATACATTGTAAGCAATTGCATGGAAATAGTCCATAAAAAATGGCCAGCTTTCACACTCATAAACTATATTTTGAAGACTTACATGACAATAAATAGCTGCTTTTTTTCCATGGCTCTCCTCAAAGAATACAGTCACATTCATTTTGTTCAAATTCATATGGCACTGCTCTTTTTGAAATTCTTCTATAATTCAATATACATTGATAAGCATTCTCTATTAAATTTTCTCATCTTCTGTGCCTTGCTTCTACATTGTTTTGGGTACAAGGAAATCAATTCTAAATGCACTTATATACAGACAACATATTTGGCATAAACAACACTGGTGATCATACAATTGCATCTCTTCTTGAACTATCATGTGCATGATTATTTTCAAACCATTCAATAACTTCTCTGGTCTCTTTAGGCAAATGCAGCTTTAATTTATTAAGAGCTCCTGGAATGTCATCAGGTGGAAGGAATGTCAATGCAGGCAAATGACATATTTTTCATTGTTGCCATATTATGAGGCCAATCCACTCATTTGAACTATCTGTCTAATGCATTGGGCTAAGTGGAAAAACAAACTTTATTGGTAACACCTTGAAATTCACTTTTAGAAGACTTGATTGCAGCTAATTCCAAATCTGTCATTATGGTTTGAGATTCAGTCGAAATCAATTTTCTTCTGGAAAGTCCACCAAATCTTCAGATAAGTGTTTATGAAGTGCTTCATTTTTCCAGTCATTAATACATCAAACGAGTGGATAAATTCTAGGATTTTCAGATACAACAGGGTATGAATTATATATACTTGATAAAAAAAAAAAAAAAACAATGGGGACAGTTTTGAAAGTGCCATCCATTAGCCAAAGTAAAGCATGTGTGAGTTTTTCTATGTTAGATTTAGTGGTAAATTTAAAAATTGTATCTTCTTCAACAGTTAAATCCATAAGCAAGAATAGATCACCATTTAATGTGTTTTGTAACCCTGGAAGAACCTCAATATTGACAAGCATCTTTGGTTCGGAAGGTCACTCAGCTTGTCAAGTTCTTTTTATTCTCTGATAAAGGATATTTTTTGAAGGCAAGGATGGCATTATGTGTGAAGGGGTAGAAGTCATCCATGATTGAATAGTTTAGCAGGGGAGATTCCTTGTATTTTTTGCCTGTGTTTTCACTTCTGTGATCTTGGCACCCAGACACATCTCCTTAAACCATACTTAATTTCCAAAAAAAGACAATAACAAGGTAATAGTTCCACCTAACATGATGCAACTATCCTGCAATTGTGATTTTTGGGATTTTGGACTTTACTGATTTATACTTCAGAGATTTTGATCTTTAGAGATTTTAACATTCGAGATTATGGCACTCAGAATTGTGTCTTTCTGGATTATAATCCAAACCCACCCTATCCATACCCTTCGCTCCAATAAAAAGAAATTATTTCACATTTTCTGACATGCTCCAGACCTTCCCACTGTCATCTCTACATGTTAGAACTTTATCCTTCCCTTCCCTCAATGCACACTTCAAACATCATTTCCTTCCTGGTGTCCTTTCTAATATCTTTCATGGGATGTGGTTTTTCCTTCCTTTCAACTCTCACAGTAGTTTTCTTCTCTGCTGTGGCACTTAGCTTTTTCCATGTAACCTTGTAGTATTGTTGAGTATGTATTTACCATCTCTGGATAGAATTGCAAGATGTTTTAGGTTAAACACTTTGGCCAATCTAATATTGCTTTTTTCACTTTCTTGTTCTTATTTAATATTTAAAATGTAACTTTTCAATACCTACTACGTATCAGGTCCTGTGCTGGGCCCTAGAGATAGATTGTTAAGCAAGCCAAAGAGGTCCCTGTCCTACCAAAGCATGTGCCATCTAGCAGGGCATAAAGAAAAGTAAACAGGAAATTAAAATAAAGTGGAAGCACATAGGTGCTCTTTTGCGTCATAGTAAAAGTACCAAATAGTCTTAAGTTGAAGAAGATGAGATACAGTGTTGCCAGGAGAAGAAACAGAGTTAAGAAAGAACCTGGAGTTAAGAGAGTGCATGGTGGTTTCAAAGAGCTGAAAGAGGTACAACATGGATGAAGCAATAAACAGAAGCTATGAAGATGGAAATATAGGGAGGGCTCCGTCATCAAGGGCCTCCTAAAGCTAAGAGTTTAGGCTTTATTCTAAGGTTACTGGAAGTTGTTAAGCAAAGACATGATTTAATCAGAATTGATACTGATGCTTATAGAAAAATCCATATGCATTAGCTTTTTTCCTAATAAGTGTGTATTTATTTATTTATACTCTGCCTCATTTCTAAAAGGATTTGATGTGACTTAAATATTTATTTGCAGTATGGCATAAACAAATTAGTATATTTCCACTTTCAAGGAAGGTTTTGAAAATACAAGAAAGTAAGACATGTTGATGCCAAAAATCAAGGATGCATACAGCCTAGTCACACTTAATGTCAGAAAAAAAAGTGACTAGACACATAACAGCACCACATGATAGTCTTTAAGCTCATTGGAGTTCTTTTTTTATTATGAAATAGATGCAACCTTGGTCTTCACTTTCTGAAGAAAGCACACTCTGACTCAGATTCTTCCACAAGGCCAAAATACTCATTAAACTTCCTTAAGCAATAGACATAAAAGGAGACACATTATACATATCAACATATGTATAATTTTACCTGCAGGAATTCCTCTTGAGGAGAAAATTGGTTTAAAAGGAAAGAAATACTTTGATAAATCATTGGTAGTAAAATTCCATGGAAATCAAGCAGGTGGGAGGTGGGAGGAGGAATGGGGAAATTCACACCTAACGGGTACAAGGTACACTATCTGGGTGATGGGCACACTTACAACTTTGACTCAAACTGTACAAAAGCAATTCATGTAACCAAAATGTTTGTACCCCCGTAATATTCTGAAATAATTTTTTTAAAAAAGAAAAGAAAATTGTTACTCCAATTTAGTGATCCTCAGGCCAACCAACAAGAACAAAGTTAAAAACAAGATCTTATAAGATAAACTTTTGAATCACCCCAAATATAACCAATTTCATGATTTTATATGACATAAAACTTGAGGCCAAACTTGCCAGACAATACACTGTCCATCAAAGTTTGTATCCTCACTTCCATTGGCAAGAACTAGGAGTTAAAGCATTCAGGATAAGGAAAGACTAACAGAGAAATGCAGGAAATAATCAGAACTAAGAGCTTTTAGGTAATGGGTGGAAGAGGAGAGATAGGAAACAGCCATAAAATAAGTACTTAAAAGTAACTGTGGCAGGTCAATGTTGTTGTTTACCTCATTTATTTTATGTTGTTATGTATGAAATGTCTGATTACCTTAAGTGCTAAGTTTGACAGTTGATATCTCTGACATTTCACTTTGACACTATTTGTTTTATTTTTATTGTGAGGATACATCCTCAGTCTTTCAAATGCACATTGTGGCACGTTGTGGCTTGTGATTGTCTTTCACATTTTTTAGAGCAATTTTTGTGAAATCATGGATAAGTCAAAAATTCCTGTTATTTTTGAATGTGAGTTCTGTTGTAGAACCAATGCTTCTCAGACAGCTCGAAATATCAATGAGGTATTTGGAAAGGATGTGGGTAATGAACACACAGTACCTCAATGGTTTGAGAAGTTCCATTCTGGAGATTTTAATCTTGAAAATGAGCCACGTGGGCAACCCAAGACCAAGGTAGATAATGATGAGCTGAAAGCTGTAGTGGAAGCAAATCCATTTCAAACTACACATGAATTAGCAGCAAGGTTTGATGTTACTATTCCAACAATACTGGACCATTTGAAACAAATGGGCAAGGTAAAGATGCTGGATAGATGGGCACTGCATGAATTAAACGAGCATCAGAAGAGAAATCATCTCGAAGCTTGCCTTTCTTTGCTGTCACGACAAAAAGGCAAATTATTTCCATACCATATTGTTACATGTGATGAAAAACGGATTCTTTTTGAAAATCTCAAGTGTTTGGCACAATAGTTGGATAAAGATGAAGTGCCGAAACACAGTCCCAAACCCAATATTCATCCAAAAAGGTAATGGTGTCTGTTTGATGGTCCAGGGCTAGTATTATCCCCTACAGCTTCATGAAACCTGGTCAATCGATCACAGCGGATATCTACTGCAATCAACTGGATTAAATGCTGAGGATGCTTGCGATTAAGCAGCCAAGATTGGTCAACAGAGACAGACCAATCCTCTTGCAAGACAACACTCAACCGCATGTCACACAAACAATGCTGCTTAAACTACAGCAGCTGGACTTGGAAACTCTCTTGTCATCCACTGTATTCACCACACCTTGCACCAACCAACTACCACTTCTTTTAGGCTTTGGACCACTTCTTACCAGGAAAAATGTTCAATTCTCAACAAGCTATGGAAAATACCTTTCACGATTTCATCACCACTCACTCTTCAGGCTTCTTTGCTGCTGGCATAAACAAAGCTACTGTTAAGATGGTAAAACCGTGTCAATAGTTTAGGTGCATACTTTGATTAATTGTACTACTACTTGTTTAGGATATAATAAACTACACTTTTGATTTGAAATCAGACATTTCATATTTAACAACCTAATACATTTTTTCCCTCCATTTTTCCTCCTCTTGGGCTTTGCCTACATCCAATCATCCAGGTGTGCTTTATCCTAGGAAGCAAGGTAAACAAAGTAGCTAGGAAGGATCCTTTTGGCATTTTTGCTCCAAAAGCATGTCCCTTGTGAGAGAGCAAAGGGCTCTAGACTTTTTTTTTTAAGTTTGTGGGGAACAACCATAGGATAGAAGACAGTCCCTTAGATAGAGAGGTTTCCCATAAGCCAGGGTGGAGAAGATTGACCAGAGATAATATCTATAGATATTTATAGCTCTCAGAGAAGGAAAGAATCAGCCCTCTCTTGCTGGGAAGAGGCTGAAGGGCAAAGACAGCAGAGTCCCATCTGGATAAGCAGGAACTTGGACAGCCTTGCAGAGATTCCCGTGGCCTCGAGTGTGACACTGATGGGATGGAAAGAGCCAAGTTCCTGAAGGGATCAGGCAGATAGAAGCAAAGGATGACTCCAGGACAATCTGCACAGACTGATGGCCAAGGACCAGAGTGACATACATCTCAGGAGACATCCTTGCGGACACCTGATACTGGAAATTAGATACGACTCCCCTCCTCCACACTCACTCCACCAGCCACCAAGACTGGACCTGATAACACCACTTCTACACTGCACCTTATTTGCACTGGTGAAAGAGAAGAATGCTAAATTTATGGAGACTACATAAGCACATTTTCTACTTTGCATGTTCAAGCTGTTGATTAGTGACTGAATGATCACAGAATTTCTCCTGCAGAGGAGAAAGGCATTTAGAACCCAAAATATGTGTCCATTTCATGTGACTCAGACATATCATCAAAAGTAAATTTAACTAGTATGTTGAAAATAAATGTTTTTTTAATGAATGCTTGCTATAAATCTATAAATCTTAGAATTTCCAATTATAGTACTTGATGAGATGCATCTCTATATTTCACATATTATGGTTATTTTGGCTTTTGAAGTTTTAAAAGACAATTATTAATAAAATACCTTTCCAACATTTCATCATAATTTAGAAATTGATAATCCATTTAGAATGTCATCTTATGTTTCTTCTATTTTCTTTCTCTTTCTCCTGCCTGTAATTTGGACATTATACATTTTGTTAAACACATTAAGAGAGTAGGATGAGAAGCCACAGGAGAAAATTGAAAACAATCTCTCAAATATTTTTTTATAACTTAGTATAGAGATTAGAACATTAAAGTGGAGTTCTGCCTTAATAATAATCTAACATATATGGCAATTAGCTTAACACTAGAAAGAGATAACACTAGCCATGAAAATATATATCATAAACTAAAAAGTTAGTGCCCCATGTGATGTGTGACAAAAACTGATAATTTTCATCAACAATAATTTAGAAGGCATACCATTTGCCTATTGAAAGTGGATCGAAAGAACCAGAAGTTGTGCTGGTTTTTATCTACTTACTGATTTTGGCAAGTAAGCCTAAAAATATTTAAGCATTAAACTTTGGTTCTCCAGATTTATACTAGCAAGAAACCAACCTCCAGGAGGATTCACTTCCAGTGCCCACGTCATAGGAAGACATGGGTGAAATCGGGAGCCATGGAAAGCAATAGATGAGGAAGTTCCTCCCCAAGGAAGAGCTGAGTTGGTTTGACATGTGGCAAAAGACGTTCTGCTGAGAAATTTGGTGGCCAGAGGGGCAAACTGTAGCAGAGAGGGTCACAACAAGATGCACACCCTTTCTGGACATCTTCCTCACCCAGTAAGATTACGATGTTCCTAAAGACATCTCCTACTTATTTTGTGCCCACCTCAGACAGATATTCTCAAGTTGGACTCTTATCAGTATATACAGAGAAAAGTAGTGGAATTTTAATAGAGACAGATTATATGTACTGATATTAAAAGTAATATTCTATATCCAGAGTCTATAGTATCTACGAGGCTACAGAAGGAAATAGCCAAGACAGTTCAAAACACACACACACACACACACACACGCACACACACACACACACACACACACGATGAAAAATACTCATCAATGTGAGAAGTCCTAGGACTAGCAACAAACATGTGTGATCGACAGAAGTAAAACTGAGGGCAGATTGTCACTGGTATCCATGTCTTTTCATAAACACACTGTAGATCACTATGTTACATAGATACTTATATTCTTTTTAAGCAATACATTCAAACAACAAGATGAGGATTAAGGAAAAGAGAAAAAGATTGTAAATGTGCATGAGTGACATTCAATTTTATCAGGGAATTAAATGTTTAGAGATTTAATATCTTTAAATTTTATTTTAAAAGTTTATAATTTTCATTTCCATTCTGAATGTGCAAAAAAACTGATACAGGAAGGAAAATTGGCAAACTTCAATTGTATTGTTTTGAAAGCGGATGTATTCGTGCTAAGGAGTTAGACGGATTCAACAGACTAATCCACTCAGAATCAATCCATTCTCTTGCACTTCAGAAATCAAGAGTTTGAACCTTTAGCTCAAAATAGAACTTGCATTTGATTTCAACTAACAGAGTTATGATTATAAGCCTTTTAAGTTATGCTTAAAAGCCTTATTTTATATATCAGCTAAAAATACTACACTCATTTGGCCAACTCTGTGAGGCAAACTTATAAGAAAATAGGTTTTCTGATCTACCTGAAATAAAAATAGATTGGCTCATTTTAATACCTGAAAACCTCAGTTGGAGATTTAAGAAACAAAGCAATTCTTAAGCTAGAGTCACCTTAAAGAATGTGAGAGGTATATTCACATTTAAGAGTTTGAACTATGGAACCAGATGGCCTGGATTCAAATCCTAGCTCTGCCATTTATCACCTGAGTGTCCTTCAGTGAATAGTTATCATCTCTGTGTTTTAGTTTCCCATCTACAAAATGGGGAAAATAATACTCTCCTTAAGTTTACTCCAAGAAATGAATAAGTTAACATACGTAAAGTAGGTAGACCAATGCTTGACACATAGTACACACTTAATACCTTGCTATTTTTACTATTAGCACTGCAAAATTTTCAAGAGAATGAAATGAGATGATTTATGTAATACATGGCAAGGGCTCAGCATAGTGGCTAATGCAAATGGTAACTTTTAATAGTCACATTATCACCATCCAAACCTCTATTCCTAGCCTGCCACTGGCAAATTCTGATATAGAGACCAGACAAAAGAAATGTTAATGAGTCCAGTTCAAGCCCAGGACCTCTCTGTGTAGAACCATGCACACCCAAAAGGAAATCAGCATTAAGACACCACACTGAAGAGAAGCCATATATTCCATCTGTCTATCCTGGGCATGAGATTGAGACCAATTTTTAGAGACTATCTTTCTAAAATAATGCTTAAATTCAATTTTTTTATATTTCTGTAAATGTCTGTAAAGACAACGAGAGTGCTAATTGACAATAATGGAAACTACATTGTGAAATGAAAATTGTATACAGTTTAGTAAACTGAGGATTTTTGCATTAATACGCGTACAACAAACCCTAGGTATACATAATAGGATTCTGCTATTGGTTTTCAAATCTTCCTCACTGAGAAATCAGAAACCCTTCATCAGACATAATGAAGGAAAACGTGTCTAACTGATCTTACCCAAATTCTCTCCTTTCTTCACCCGGATTCTGAATTGTTGGCTAATCTCTTCTGCTCCTTCACATTCTGCTCCCATGCCAGTCTAGAATAGGCACTTGATTGTATGAGGACTTTTAATACTGATTGCAGACAATTTATGATATTTCCAACTACAAGTACCAAGTTCAGGCTTTTAGGATTCAGACTGTGTTCCGAAATCGCTAGCTATCAGTGCTTGAAACTGAAAAGAACTTAAGCTGGTAGGAATGGGGGGCGATTCTTCCTCTGCTTTTAACAAAATCCACAGAATGCCTACCTTTAGATATTCATTATCCAGAAACAGTTTCTCTCCATTTGCAAAACGCTAGTTCTTTCTCTGACTTTCCAGCCTGAGGATTCTATGATCTATATTTGTCTCTCACTTGTTAATGCATTCAACAAATACTTATTGAGTGCTTACTATATCCAAGAAAATTCTCTAGGCCTGGGGAGATACAGCAGGGAACAAAATCAAACCCTGCAGCTTCAGTGTTAACTGAATTTACAAGCACAGTAAATCCTATCTAATTATATGAAAAATAAAAATTGCATATTTAGTTACATGTAAAAAAAAAATCTTGTTTTCTACGATGTATTCTAAGTATTTTTATATGAAACATTCTTTTTAGGAGATGCAACCTGTTCTAAAAACCACAACAGCAGGTATTACACTGACTATACATCAAGAGTATCACCTTCCAAAATAAACAAACAACCACAATGTAATAGACAGTACTGGCTACCACGGATTGTGACATGAACTCTGGTATGAAGACAGAAAAGTCTTCAGACTGGAAAAGTCATAGGCTGTTAGATTGATTTCACATCATCTACCTGGAAGGCTCATCCTTTCTGTTTCAAATGTTTTTAAAACAAAGCTTCTCCAGTTACAACTACATTAGCCTCAGAAGTGAATTCATGAGAATAAATATCTCTTAAGATATTTCCACATTAATTCATTCACATAATGAAACACACAATCATCTAAAGAATATGAAAGTAAAATGTAATGCAAAACATGCAATGAGAAAACAGAAGAGGTGTTTTAGAACAAAGACTAATATGTCCAAAAAGAAAGAGAAGTGAGAGGAGACTACAATATCTCTCATCCATTCATACAAATATTTTTTGAGCTCCTCACATAAAAGAAGCACCATGCTGGGTGCTAAAGGTGTTAGGTACCATGATGAGTATTACTCAGTCAATGACAAGTTTTGAATCACAGAGTAGTATTAGAGAATGATGATGATTTTATAGTTTACTTAATTTGTATTATATTTAATGAGACTTCTTCAAGATTTCTTAACACTTTTTTTATTCTCAAGCATTTGATAAAATCTTTAAGTGTTTACTTTTATATTTCCATTACTGTATGTGTATGCACACACACATATATTTCTAAACATAAATTCTATATGTGTATATACCATATACATATATAATGTTTAATTGATTAATAGAAATGCTCAATACTTTCATCTTATTGGTGTCTTTTCTGGAAGAAGCCTTGAACACATGAAATAATAGTAACATTTGAGGTTAAAGACACAGATAGTAGTGGACACTGTATGCACAAGCAATTCCTAATTTGGATTTTTTGTTTCAATTTACAAGAAATCAATGAAAGCATTATCATTTGTCTATTCACACGGAACAATTATCCTCAAAATACCATTAAAAGTTCTGTTTTCACAAGTGGAAAAACTGAGATTAAGTGTTATATTTAAGACAATTAATTGATGAACAGCCTAGAACTGAAATGTAGATCTTCCCTGCTCTTATGTCAGTGCATTTCTTTCTAACCACTGTTTAAAGGACAAGAGAATGTATATTGGATATTATAGAGGAAAAAAAGGGAAATGTGGGTCCCAGCCCAAGAAGATCAGAAAGATGCCAATTTTGGGGTCCAGTAGTGATGACAACACATACCATGGAATACAAGCCCTTCCAAGGCCTGACTCGTTTGCAGGTTTTTCTTTTCTTACTCCCTGCCTTATACTTTATGTTTCAACAATATTAAATTGTGTGCTATGTCCTTCACATATTTTGTTGTCCTATTTCTCTGTCTATGCTCATTCTTCTATCTCAGCCTGGAATGCTGGTCTCTCCCTTCTCCACTTCTTTTCTTATCTTATTTACACACATTGTTTAAACCTCAGCACAGACATCTCCAGGATGCTTTCCTTAACCACCACCCCATGTTCCAAGCTATTTTCTACTCAATAGCCTCAGCATCTCTCTCACTATGCAATCCACATTGTATTAGTAACATTAGATTGAATTGAATAATGAAATTGCCTTTATTTGGTTGATATTGACCTACAAAACTGATGAGTCATTCTCTACCGCTAGGCTGTAAACTCCTTTGGGGGAGGGTCTTATTAGTCACTGTGCATCCCATTCCTGTTCAGAATGGACCCCCAAGAACTGTTTACGTGAATGAATGAATAATTTAGAAACAATCACAGAAATTTCAAGGATACTCCTAATACTGTCCTGAGCCCCAATTCAAGCTAGTTTCAGTGGCTGTTCAGCCCTTCAAAGGGATCAAGGCACCACTGAACTGAATCTTCTTATTTTTAGTGATATGCTATGTTTTTGATAATGGAACAGGGCACCATGTAATATTTTTTTGTTGGTACTTTTTGCAAATTGCATGGCTTCTTTGTGAATATATCTTTAACAGAAACCTGAGAAAATCTGTCCCCTAGCAACATCTCTCTGTAAGCAACATTCATAAATCAATACAAAGACGGGGAGTGAGAGACTTGGGGTGAGGCATTTGTGGTTTCTTGGTTGAGCATAATTTTAACTTGACACAAGATTCAATTGATTCAAACTGATTAGGTACTGAGCTGTCTCTGTTTTTCCTTAGCTTTAGTTCTGTATACCTCAGCCTTATCCAAAAAAGAGCCTGCTTACAATAGCCCTCCTATGGCTTCCTGGGGCCATTCAGTGATACGAGGCAAATGATTATGAATGAGAAGCACAGACATGATTTACCCCCTACCAATTCACTACTCATTTATCCATATTTAGCAAATGTCCACTATGTTCCAGAAATTAAGCAAAAATTACAAAGAACAGGAAAAAAGTAATAACTCTTGCACTCAAGCAGCTCAGAATTTAGTGAGAGGGATGAGACATATAAACAAACAATAGCTAAACAAAGAGGAAAACCCATATTAGAGGTGTATACCAGGCACTACAGCAGTGAGAGGGAGTTTTACCTTTGCTGCCAGTGGGTGAAGTGAATGGTTTCTGAAATACTCCTACAGGATCTGACAATTAGGAGAACATTGGTGACCGTAATGAGAACAGTAATAGTGTCTAGTGGAAAGGAAACCCAGACACTGATTGGTTAAAGTACAATTTAAGGATGAAGATCTGGAGACATTAAGCACAACTTTTTTCAAGGTATACACCTCATATAAATTATAATAACATTAATACTGAAATTTAGGTTGAATTATGGAAAGGTAAAGGGATAAGGTACCTAGAAATATCTATATATGTATAGATATTGGCCCTATGGGTTAGACATCTTTAATTTATGTGTTTTATGAACAAGGAAACCAATAAACTGGATTTAAGCTACAAAAGCAAAAGCAATCCATTAGTTGGACTTTTTTATATTAAATCAATTTCCCAGTTTGCACATAGATTCTACTTTTCAAAGCACTTTCACATTTGCTATTCCCAAATATCCCCAATCGGCTTTTTTTTTTTTTTTTTTAAACAGAGTCACTCTGTTGCCTGGGCTAGAGTGCAGTGGTGTCACCATAGGTCACAGCAACCTCAAACTCCTGGGCTCATGCAATCCTCTTCCTCAGCCTTCTGAGCAGCTGAGACTACAGACACTCACCATCATGCCCAGCTAATTTTTTGTTTTTTGTAGAGACAGGGGTCTCAGTCTCACTATTGCACAGGCTGCCGATGGGCATTTAAAACAGAAAAATAAACAAACTAAACAAAGATTAAGTCATTTATTCAAGGTCACGTGGTTCCAAATACCTGTGCTTAATCTAGTACTCTTCTACCCTGACAAAGAAAATAACTTTCATTCTTCTAAAGCTTGAATTGCCATTTAGTCTACCCAAGTGGTATAGTACCTCAAGTCCAAAAAAGGCTGCTGCACTTCCCACAGCCCATGTATATGGCACATTCTTTTCTCCTCTACTCCCACCTGTCAGCCACTTTGAGGCAGAAAAAGGTCGTAATTAAGAGGCAAGATTCTGGAGCCAAAATGCCTCCATTCAAGTCCAGGCTTTGACACTTACACTGTGACCTTGGCAAGCAACTTAACCTTGCTACAACATAGTTTGTTCACCTGTGAAATGGAAATGATAATAATGCTGTTATTGCCTAAGACTGTTTTAAACATTAATGGAGTCAGTACGAAGAAAGCACCTTGAACAGTGCCTTGTACATAGGAAGTGCTATGTATATATTTGCTATCATTATTATTATTTCTTTGTTGTAAATTAAGTAAGCAGATGGCACAGACTTCAGAAGAGGGTAAAGGGACAACCAGATGCATTCCTTCTAATTGCCACCACCCACAAAGCCAGCCATTCCATTGAGATGTTTAAAAAGAGAGACATTTTTCTACAATTCTAGGGAAAATTACTGGTAAAGAATGTGATGAAAATACTTAACTAACACAAAATGAAATATTTGAGAATTTCTTTCTCCATGCCATCTTTTTTCTAATATTAGCCCTAATATGGAAGAGTTGGTTTGATGTTTAACTTACCCACCAACCTCTGAAAAATAATTTCTACTTTTCTCCCCTATGTACAATGAACGTCAAATCCTTTCTGTACCTTTTCATGAGAATTCCCATGTTGAAGAAACATGCCATTTCTTACTGTGATAATTCAAGGAGGAGAAGAGGAGCTGTGGGGCAAAGGAAGGTGGTGAACAGAAATAACTGAGAGTAGCAGAGAGCAAATTTTGCAGGCTGGTTTCCATTTTCCATGTTCTCATCTGATGGCTTCTCAATGGAGTTTTATGTCTCTTGAAGGAATAAGCTGTGCCTAAAAATTTCATTGAAAGGCTGTGCAAATTATTCCTCTCAGATATGAAGATGTGCTTCTCAGAGAGAAAAGTAAACCACACCCATGTGCTGTGGTTTAACAATCTTTTTCAAATGGTTGAGCCAAATTATGATGGAAAAATGATAAAAATGTTTAAATAGGTAAAATATAGAATTGGAGGGACTATAACATTTACTAAGAATCATTGTTTCTGTGTTCTAAGCATTTTCAATATTATATTGTTTAATCCATATAATTATACTACAAAGTAAATATTACCTTCATGTTACAGAAGATGAAACTAAAGCTCAAAGAAGCCGAATAACTTGCCCAAGACCACAGAGCTAATGAGTGCAGACCTCTGTGGAATTTAAATGTGGATCTATTTGGTTCAGGGAATGAGGAAACAAAATAATTGAGTTCTGTCTTCATTGGGGAGAACCTGAGAATATGGAATATTTATTGCCAAAGTACCTAAATAATGTACAGATAATTAATTAGGTTGAAGCAAGCAAGTAAATTAACACTTGATTCTGTTCTAAGTGAACAAATTTCCTAGGTTATATATTTTCAGCTATTTAATATTAAAAAGGAAATATAGACTATTTTGTCAAATTTACATTTTAACATAGGTCTATTAATATAATATAGGCTTTCAGCTCTATACATTAAGTAATTGCTTGAAGACTTGAAACATGATTTTGGGGGATATACTGTTGTTCATGAAATACATAATTGTTATTCTCACTCAAGATGTAAATAACATTCCCAAGTTTTTATATTGTGTTCCTTCATTTCTTTGCTCTCCTAAAATCTATTATAAAGCCAGAATATGTTTTGGTTTTGAGATGACTGCCAAGATTCTTTACCTCCCTTTTGAAAAGCTAATGCGATAAATTAATGAGGGAGACTTTAAAAGAGATCAAAGTGTTTTTTTTTCAATCTTCTTTAAAGTTTCATAATATATAAAGTTTATTCATTTCCTCACTTTATATTAAATGGAAGAATGGAGAAAAATGAAGCCAAACTTTTTTCTCCATGCTCCAGAGAATTTCATCCATTTTTATGTTCACAAGAGAAGAAAAACAGTTTTTCTTTTGTTTTTCCTTTTAAAGAGAAGTTTCTATGAGTCTTGTTTGTTGTATCTTTTGGGGAAAAATCAACTAATCACTATGCCACACATTCAGTCGCTATTCTATACATCTCTTGAGTAATCTTTCTGTTGTTCGATTTGGATTCTGTTGCAATAGGATGCACCAAATGCCATTATTTCACTTTACATAAGTTATTTGGACCTAAAGTTCAGGAGGCAGCATAACACATTCAACTCAATTCATAAAGCATTGACTGAACTCCCTCTAGGAATAAAGCACTTTGGAGGAAGCACTTTGCGAATGCAGTGAGTAATAAAACACCAATCCTGCCTTCCAGCAGCTCACAGTCTAGCTTTTAAAAAGCTCTAATACATGAGAATATGTCTTAAATTCTACACCAGACATTCAAACCGAATGTCGTATTTGTGCTGCTATCAGAGTAGTTATTCTAAATATTTTTTTTTTTTTTTTTTTTTTTTTTTTTTTTTTTTGAGACAGAGTCTCACTTTGTTGCCCAGGCTAGAGTGAGTGCCATGGCGTCAGCCTAGCTCACAGCAACCTCAAACTCCTGAGCTCAAGCAATCCTCCTGTCTCAGCCTCCCGAGTAGCTGGGACTACAGGCATGCACCACCATGCCCGGCTAATTTTTTCTATATATATTTTTAGCTGTCCATATAATTTCTTTCTATTTTTAGTAGAGATGGGGTCTCGCTCTTGCTCAGGCTGGTCTCGAACTCCTGAGCTCAAACGATCCGCCCACCTCGGCCTCCCAGAGTGCTAGGATTACAGGCGTGAGCCACTGCGCCCGGCCTATTCTAAATATTAATATGTCTTGTCCAGGTCCTGACCCTGAGGGCTTCCCTTGTAATTGTCAACTAAATATAATATGGAAAAATTGCTTTTACCAAAACTAGATGGGTTTGTTTTCAGTACCATAGTCCTTTGGAAATTCATCTGCACCAACACTCCAAATGTGCCATAGACTTCCACACCTGCCCAGCTCCATGGCCAGCGGCCATTATTTTAGCAGTACTAGCAGAAGAAACTCAGATAGGTATACTCTATACTCTTGAAATTATAATAATAATAATAATAATTAACACTCTGCCTTCTCTCTGAGAACATTCTTCTTTACAACTGAGTCCATAAAGCCACAAGAGAGAGCCACAAAAATGGTAAAATGACAAGGTGTTACCACTGTCAACCAAATGTTAGATTTGTCAGATCTTCCCAAATCAGTGCCACATTGATCTCCTCTTGCCTCCTCCTACCAGTCCTGCCCAGGTTCAGCCATGCTTCCTCCTAGCCTATGTAGGCACATAAAGAAGCACTACAGGGGGTATTGTTTTATGTTAGGACTTTTCCCAAAATAAGCCTGTCTTAAATATATATTACCCCTCGGGCTCAATGTCTGCAGATGACTTGCTAAATAACAATTAGCTAATCCAATAAAGTAATCTGTGAGAGACAAATAATGAAGGGATTTACCTATGTCTCCTACTCCCTGCCCAATACCTCCTCTTCCAAAGTGGGAGGATGCATTCTAAAAGCCAGTCCACTTGCTTTCTACCACCACCACTAACCCCCCAATTATAATGGTTGAACTCTCTCTGAGTTAAATAGGGAGCTTCTGTTGCTACAGTGATTAATTACGGAGATATTTGAGAGGACCTGGAGTTTCACCATTCATTCCTATTATATTATGTAAAATAAATACCCAATAAACATGTATATAGAATGTGTAACAATATGGAATAAATACTAACCAGAAAAAGACAGTCATAAGTCAAGGGCTTTTATCCTTTGTCCTGACTAAAAGCCTTTTCTTTGGTAAATCCAATACAGCTTTATCCTCCAAGGATTTGAACTTGATCCTTTCCTTAGAACAATTGTCAAGAACACCGTCTGGCAGAAAAAGAACTATTGAGCTCTATTCCTGTGGAAAAATATATATTTTGTGCCAATATAATTTTTGAGACACATCTTAAAAGGAAAATTTAAAGAGACAAATAATTTTCAAAAGGGCACTAAAAGTGACTTTCATAACCAGATGTCTCATTGTAAAAAAGTTAAAGGAATTCATATTCTGCAGATGTTGGAAAATTATTCTTGTTTTTATATTTAGAAAAATAATTCATATCAATTTATTCTTTTTCTTTTAAGCAAAAGTTTTCCTGAAAATTAAATTATAGAGACGGGTTGTTCTGGACTCTACTGCAATGAACTCCATAAATATTAGATTTTGCATGCAAATATAGGTTCTGGTATTTATTTTTGTAAGAACCTTCCTGTTCAGAAAAAGAAAAAGAAATGACTAATGCCAAAAACTTTCTTGTTTTGCTGTTTTGACAAAGACCCCAGGCAACTGAACAGAGAATAACAAAAAAAATCTTCCTACTAAATAAAAAAAAGGAGAAGAAGAGAAGCAATTCCATAAAATCTAAAAAGGAGCTCCTGTGAGGAAGCAGAAGGAAAGTCTCCTTAATATTGTTAGAATCAGAGCCTGAGAGGAACCTGGGTAGTTTATTTAACTTACTGCTAATCTCATATCTCAATCATCTTGCAGAGAAGCAGCCCTGCTGCTTGTTCATCTCCCAAGCAGAGAAAGATTTCACAAAATCCCAAACAATTACAATTATTTAGCAAACTCATGGAGGACATTCAGCTTTTTACATTATGCAAATCTTCCCTCTATGCTTTAAACACATTTATGTCCTTAGTGGGGTTCAAGAATAAGAGGTTATAGCCTTTATATCATGACCTGTACTATTTTGGTAACTATTGCTGTTCCTAAATTTTTTCTTTCAAAAGCTAAATAAGTTCAGTTCCACTTACTTTTCTTCATGTATGTCAAGTAGATCATTTAATATAATTGCTTGATCATTTAAGTGACTTGTCTCTAAACCCTGCCAAATTTTTTTACATCTCCAATTAGCTGGGGAACACAGATGTCTTCAACATAATGAGTATAAAGAAAGATTATGTTGTGCTATTCATTAATGATGCAGTAATTACCTTAATAGTGATTTTATTTTATTAATAATACCTTTAGTAAAGACTTAAGAAGAAAATTTAGACTCTAAGTTAATCTGAATTTCCAAAACCTCAAAAACAAAAGTTCATAGTAGGTGCTATGACTTTTGATTGATTTACTAATAGTTTGACATATGCATTCAAAAATTCCTCACGGGTTCCTTCCATAATTGAGGAACTGACCTGATTAGCCCTCTTATCGTATAAAACAATACTGGACAAAATATATGAAACAACTGCCTTCATATATTGAACAACAGGTAGCATGGGATTAGAATTCTGAAGGAAAGGAAATGAATGAGGTAAGCCATACAATTACCTGAACTTTTTGCCTGAAGTCACTTTCTGGACAGCTGCACAAAAGGAAACACAGACTATGGAGGTGTTACTGGACTAAAGAGACAGAGCACAGAGTTCCAAGAAGCAAAGACAGCAAGACTATTGAGAACAGAGTATCCAAGAGGAAAAGCCATGGAAAAGGGAATTCCAGAAATCTGCATAATATGCTCTTGAGTCTTGCCTAATTAATAAGCTGCATGTAAGTTGAGAGTAAGACATATGAGGCTAAGAACACCTACTAGGGAAAAAATACATATTAGGGAACTACTAGAGCTTACACGGGGCTGGGAGATATTAAAATTCCATCCAAACAGGGAGAAAAACCTCACTGAGGACATTGAGTAGAAACTCTAGAAAGGCCACAGTTTAGGAGGAGGGTTAATCTAGCCCTAAAGTAAAGGTAACTCTAGATGTATCCTAACAAAACTCAGGGAGGAAAAGCCCAAAAGAATCAAGTTGATCAAGAAATTAACCAGGACCATAACAAAGACTCCTTAAAGGATGGATGCAAAATCCAAACACTCAACAACCAGACAAGTGAAACATAAAAAAGGTGAACCAAAACCAGGAGAAAAATCAGTCAATAGAAACAAAAAACATAGAGATAATAAAGATGATAGACAAAGATTTTTAAAATACCTATTAAAAGATAATAAAATTTTTAAACAAAACATAAGCACAAAATGAAACAACAAAATCAAGTGGAAATTCTCAAGATGAAAAATGCAATATCTGAAACTTAAAATTCACTGTATGGCACCAAAATAAATTAATTTTACTCCATGTAAATTATAGTTCTATAAACCTAACTCTAAAAGAAAATCACTGAATAAAATTAACAATAGATTAGGTACTGCATAAGAAAAGATCAGCAGACTTGAAGACAAAGCAATCAAAATTATACAAACTAAAGAAAAGAGAGGAAAAAGGCCAAAAAAAAGGAAAAAGAATCTCAAGACTTGTGAGACAACATCAAATGGCCTAACATATATAAAAGTGAAGTTCCAAAAAGAGAACAACAATTAAAATATTTAAAGAAATAATGGCTGAAAAATTTCCCAACTTCTTGAAAAATTTTCAATCCACAGACCCAAGAGACACAATGTACCCAAAGTGAGATGAGCACAAAGAAAACTACATCAAAGTACAACATAACCAAATTTATAAAAGCCAACAATAATGAGAAAATCTTAAAGTCGGGGGGTGGGGGGAGAAGAAGGCAAATAAAAAGTTGCTCAACATCATTAGTCATCAATGCAAAGCATATTAAGATCACAATGAGACGCCACTATATACCTATATACCTAGCTAGAAAAGACAAAACCAAGTAGGCTGACCAGCCCAAGCATTGGTGAATATGTAGAGCAACCAAACCTCTTCTACTGTACCATTTCACAAGTTTAAATCATACAAACCATTTCTTAAAAGCTAAATATACATCAAAACAACAGCATAGCAATTTCATTATTATGCATTTACCTAACAGAAATAAAAATATATGTCCGCAAATTCATTTATCTAAGAATGTTCATAGCAACCTATTTCAAACAAAGCCTGAAAACTACTCAAATGTCCCACAAAAGAATAAACATATTGTGGCATGTTCATGCAACAGACTACTACACAGCATAAGAAGAAATTAACTACTGACATCAAAAACATGAAGGAAAATCCAAAACATTATGCTGACCAAAAGAAACCAAACAAAGTATACAGTGTATGACTTGATTGGCATGATCTAGAATAGGCAAAACTAATATATGGTTATAAAAAGTATAGGTTGCCTAGGGTGAGGTGGAGGATTGGTATGTTTGGTGAGGTACTGCTCTCTAACTAATACCTAAAAATTTGGAAGTGCCTTATACAGTGGGCAAAGGCTAGAAAACTACTGAGAAGCAAATGGAAGAATAAAACAAAAGGATAAAAGAATATATTCTCTTCTGAGCTGAAATGTTTGTAACCGTTATCCTGTGCTTATCCCACTATTGTATTTTTGGAGCATATAACTTGTTTCTAGCATGTCATAGGTACACAGATGTAAAGGAATGATGCCCCCAGATGGATTATACCAATAGCCTCACCCATACTGAATTTAGATGATTTAAATAATGAAATTTGGACTTTTGAGATAATGAGATTTTATACTGAATTGATGGCAATAATTGGTTGAGAATTTGCAGGACCTCGAGATAGAGTGAATCTATTTTGTATATGGGATGGACAAGAATTTGGGGGCCCATAGGGTAGACTATGGTAGGTAGAAAAATGACCCCTCCCAAAGATGTCCATGTCCTAATCCTTGTGCCTGTGAATATGGTACCTCACGTGGCAAAAGAGACTTTGCAAATGTGATTAAGAACCTTGAGATGGGGAGATTACTCTGGATAACTTGGAGGCAGGGGGGAATTCAATCTAATTACATGGCTCTTTAAGAGTGGAAAAACTCTCGCAGCTATGGAAAGGGGGTGATGTAACTATGGACAAATGGTGAGAGAGGTGCAATGTTGTTGGCTTTGAAGGTGGAGAAAGGGAGGCATGAGCCAAGGAACATGAGCAGCCTACAGAAGCTACAAAAAAGCAAGAGAACAGATTCTTCCCTAGAGCCTCTAGAAAGGAAGACCACCCCTGCTGACACCTTGATTTTGGCTCGGTGAGATGTGTTGGACTTCTAACCTATGAAGAACCATAAGATAAATTTGTGTTGTTTTAAGCCACTAAGTTTGTGGCAAATTATCATAATAGCAACAGAAAATGACTACAGGTTTTTGAATCCAACATTAACCAGTACTGCTTGATGATGTGTTGCTTTACCTATGACCTGCTAATTCTTATTTTAAACACAATTACAAAAAATTTAATTAGCTTCATATCTGGCCAATGGAAATTTTTAATCATCAAAATGGAAGTGTTCGATAATGCATTATGTGTCTGGCTTATGTAAGAAAGACAATAAAGAATTCCAATCAGAGAACCCATGCACAAGGGGTAAGCCTTGGCCCTATATGAAAAGATTGGCCAACAGAAATATGTTTATATGTTTTAGGTTAAAATAAAATATATATTTCATATATAACATTTTTATAAGTCCTATTTTATCAATTTTTTTATTGACAATCAACTATCTTTCCCAATCATATTGGACAAAAAAAGACTTCCACTGAATTACTAGACACAGCTACACCTACCGCAGCAAAAAGCAAGATTAAAGATCTAAGAGTAGGTGGAAAGAGCTATAAAAAAATCTTTAAAGAATATTGTCAAAATAATAGGTAAGCTCAAAACAAATCAGTCTGGCAAATGGACCTTAGGAGGACCTGATTATATTACTGTATTTCCATGTAATGCAACATCTGACTTTTGTAATAACAAACCTGAGTTGCAAAATAAATTTTAAAAAATTGAGCTAGGGCTTTTACATATACTAAAGAAACAGAAACTTAAGAAATACATTTTTAAGAGATTTGATAAAACAGCCAAAATAAATAAGAATTGATGCTTCAAAGAACATTTGATTATTTAAAAATTTTCACAAGAATTCTGAAAATAGGCTGGAAGTAGTGGCCCATGCCTATAATCCCAACACTTTGGAAGGTCAAGGCAGGAGGATCACTTGAGGTCAGGAGTTGGAGACCACCCTGGGCAACATAGCAAGACCCTGTCTCTATAAAAAAAAATTTTTTTAATTAGCTCGGCATGATAGCCTGCACTGTAGACCCACCTACTCAGGAGGCTGAGGTGGGAGGATCACTTGAGCTCGAGGCTGCAGTAAGCTATAATCATGCCACTGCAATCCAGCCTGGGCAACAAGAGAGACCTGGTTTCTTAAAATAATAATAATAATAATTAATTAAAAAAATAAGAATTCTGAAATTTAAAAAATACAAAATAGTTTCATTAGCTATTGACAATATAACCTCAGTGACAGAGTGAGACTTCTACCTTCATATTTGCAATTACAAGATGTTTAGAACCAATTCCTGAGCTTGCCATAAAGTAATAGTATTTTCTAGAAACTACTTCATTAAAAAATTCCATTTTTATTTTTACAAAAGAATATTTGTATACTTGAGGTAACACATTTTTCACTCATATTTTACACTAAGGGAAAGTATCATAATATGTCAGTGAATATTTTTGTTAAGGGGTTTTGTAGACATTATTTTGTAGACATATGGCCTTTTCTCTTTTCAGTTTTAATAGAATTCATGGAAAGCTTTTAACCTCTCTGGAATACTTCAACTATATTGAATCCATTTGTTATTCTGGGTTTGAATGCCATGTTTCTTCCTGTAAAACAATTGTCATTTGTTACCTTTATGCCCTTCTTTATTGAATCTAGACGGAGAAAGAGACGTGAGGACAGCAGGCTGTCTATCAGAGGCAATGATATAAAAGTTTTTCAGAAATGGGTTTTGTAGCCCTGTAAAAAAGAAAAAGAAAACCCTGGACAAGAAGTTTAAAATACTAATTCTGTCAACTTCTGTTAATTTCTTGATTAAGTTAACCGCTTCAATACTGATCACACTCCTTTCCAATTCTCTGAATAGATTACAAGGGAGGAAACTGAAACAATAGTCACCATTTGTTTTCCGAAAAAACCCAACTAGAAAATTTGGGCAAAAGTCATCACTCCGTGGAAACGGCAAGATAGAGAGAGAGAGAGAGAGAGAGAGCGCGGAGCCTAAGCACAAGCACACACCATGTCACTATTGAGAATCTAATTTTCTAACACATACCTTAAGAATCCATGTATCCATTCATTCACATTGCGGGTGATTAGAACCTATCTTTCTGGTAATCGGTTCACCACCACTCATTGCATTATCAGCAATTTTCTCCTGACATAGAAGCCCACCCCAAACATTGTAAAAGAAGAGATGCACATTAAATCATAAGGTCGTGTATTAACAGTACAGTGTAAAAAACATGGACTTTGGAATCAAACAGACCTGGGTTTGAATTGCAATTCCAATTCTTATTAGTCATGTGAACGTAAGCAAATTCCTCTACCTCTGTGGGAGTCTTTTTCAGTGAAAGAGCTATAATAATTTAACTAGAACTTGGATTTTTATGATTCAGTTGGATAATTTGCAAAAAGATAGGACTCAGTATATTATGTAATACATTTTTATTCCCTCCAATTCATTTCTTCCACTTCTTGAACAATCATTATCTGTGAAAATCATGTTCTTCATAATATAAAGGGTACCTTGAAAAAAAAACACAGCAGCCCAAAACTTCTAAAATATTCAACACTTTGTTTAATTTCACATTAGATAATATAAATGTTTAATTTAAATATGTTAAATATAGACTTCACTTTGAATAATTTTAACGTGAATTTCATTCTTAAAAAGTTTAAGACTTTTGTATTTAGCAGGATTACCGTATAAAGGCTATAAAGTAATTACCTTTATTCTTGATATTAGCAAAATCCGCAGTCAAAAGCCATATTCTTTGAGTCTCTCATGTTAAGATAATTGAAGTAAACAGCAACAGAAAACAGGAAAGTACAGAAAATTAGGAACAATGAAAAAAGACAAGAAAATTTGGCATTATATGGCCTATAGAATCTACAATAGGAAAGTAATATATAGCTATTTTTCATTATATTTCAATTTTAAATTATAATTTGTGGAAAACATTTAAAATTCTTTTCATTTTCTCCTCTAATTTCCTAAGAGCTCAACAAGAAGTTTCTTAAATCAAAGCATTAACTTTCTCCCCCAACCAAGGAAGATGGAAGGTGTGTAACTACAAATATGGGGAGAAAAGTCTCCCTTGTGTCCAATGCTCAGAGAATGAAGCAACGGAGAATTCCAAGTCTGAATCTGTGTAAGCAAAATTCCTGAACCTCTAAGCTGAGCTTTCACAGTGGGATTTGTTATTTTGTTTCAAGTATTCTAAATTTTCAGATAATCAAACTCAACTTTATCCCAGTAAAATCCAAACTTTTATTGCTAAAGCAAGAGTATGGGAGGATTTTACTTTATTTTAGATTATCTAAGGAGTGGTTCCCTCCAATAGTATGGACAATTGAAGGCTGCTTTGCTACAATGAAGATATATTCCTGGTATTAAATAAATGCACTTTGACAATAGGAAGAAGTATAGGAGTTACTTATAAAAAAAGATATTTGTGACTAGAATGCCCTACCAAGCAGAATTTTTTAACTTTTCTCTAGAATTCTTTAAGAAAATGATAGGTAACCATATTTCCTATATATTTCATTCTAAGACCTGGTTGCATGAGGCAAAGTGGACAAAATATTTACAAAGAAAACTGTCTAGTTATATGATTTATGGAGCTTAAGATGTTCAAAATTTTTAGTCCCTTATTTGATCTCCATATGAGAAAGAAATGCTCTCCTTAAAATTTGCCACTCTGTCAAGATATCTTCATATTGATGGAACCTCATAGTTTTCACTTACATTTTAGGGAAAAAAAAATTTAAGAAAGGAGAGAAAGAGAAGGGAGGGAAGGAGGCAGGGAGGAAGGAAGGAAGGGAGAAAGGGAGAGAGGGAGGGGAAAGGAAGACCATACAATTATGTGCTTTCCTTGTCTGGCTGCACTTTCCAAAGTGATCCTTCCGTGCTATGAAAATAAAAATAAAGGCGTGCTTCTCTTGCCTTCTGCTAGTAGACCAAGTCCCCATAAAAGCAGCTCCTTTCGTTGTGAATGCTATTTAATTGTGTGTTTTGTTAGAACCTCTTTTTCACCAAACAAAATGAAGATCTGACCCTTTTCCAGCAGTCAAGAGAGGCAGCCTGGCAAATCTCCACCTTCTCAGATTTGATTCTCAGATCCATTGTTTACAGTGGTGATTTCAGCCGGATGGGGCCCACCACTAGAGGAGATAAATCTATTTTCTTTTCAAACATGCTTTGGAACATGAGCTTTGTGATGGCTATTGGTTTTTCCTTCAAAATAACAAAATTGTTTGTAAAAATGTTATTTTTGATTCGGTACAGTCACCCGAGATACACTCCTGTCATGTTTTCTATTTGTCGCCAATAATTTTGTTATATTTTATAATGACATTGGCGCACCACAGTTATTGCTTAACCCAGTTTTGTCTTGAACAAGACAGCAGAATTGTCAATTGCTTGCTTAACCTTGTTCTTACACTTCACCATTCTTTCAGCCACATTCAGAGGAGCCTAATGTAATTATATTTCAATTGAAGACACTGAAGCTTTCTACGAGAGCCCATTAAAATGCTCCTATTAAACCTAAGCCCTTGACCCACCTTACTCCTCAGTTTTTTATCTCCCTCCACCCTTCCCCCTTGTTCCCCTTATCCACAATAGCTACCAGGGTAACAGTAGTTTGCACCATCTGTTTTCATTACATCCTTTTAAGAGCTTTCTCAAAGAATTGCTTAATCAAGACTATTAGTTGAAACTAACAAAATCTACTCCAAACAAGCAGAAGCAAACAAGGGGAATTTGTTGGACCAGGGTATCTCCCCAAACCCAAGAGCGAGAGATGGGAAGTATGGCCCCTGAAGAGACAGGGACTTTCATCTTTCATCTTTCTTTTCGTACCTGACTTCACGGAGTCCAGCTGCACATGGTCCTCAACTGCCACTCTTCAGGTCACAAGACCAACTCGTATTTTTTAAATCAAATTCCAAATTTTGAGAAGTAAAACCCTAATGGGCCCATCGTGGGTCAGCTATGCACCTGATTCCCTTGACTGTGACCAAGGATTGAAAGTCACATAGTGCAAACATGGCTATTTTGGTCCCGTCTTGGAGGCACAGGGAAGAAGGTTGTCAGAGAAAATAGGTATGTGCTGAAAAGATCCCCCAAAATGTTCCTACTACTGGGATATAGATTTTGTTGAACTAGCCCCATTTTAAGTGTGTGAAAACGGAAGCACATTATATATAATGGTCTTGTCTTAAAAGACTGGGATTTGGGCCTTTGCTCTGGCACTGACAAGACAAGTTAAAATCATTTCAGACTATATAATTTACAAGCTTCTTTCCAGCATTAAATACAGTAATTCTATGTTCCTCTGAGATTGGCCCTTTAAATAGTCAGTGCTCCTGTATGAATAATATTTTATGGCTTAATAATATTAGCTAATTTTCTCTCAGAGTTACTCTGAGCCAGGCACTATTCTAAAAGCTTTACATATGCTATCTGTAATGCAGTTCTGATACTAACTACCTGGAGTTAGGTCAAACTTTACAAGTTAAGGGCAAGTCCCCCACAGGACTACCCTCACTCCAGACACCAGCAAGCTCAGGGATTCCCAGGCTCCCCTCACTTCTGACCAACTAGACACAGTTTTGATTCCCACTACCCCCTCAGGTTTGATAATTCCCCAAAACAACTCACAGAATGGAGGAAGTCACCATACTTAAGATTATAGTTTTATTATTAAAAATACAAATCAGAACCAGCTAAAAGAAGAGACACATAGAGCAAGGTCTGGGAGGGTCCTAAACATGAAGCTGCCAAGTCATCAGAGTGTACCACCCTCCTGGCACATCAGTCTATAAATATCAAGCAGGGAAGCTCATCCAAGCTTTGGGTGTCCAGAGCTTTTATTGGGATTTCATCACATAAGCATGATTGATTGGATCATTGGCCACATGAATGAGCTCAATCTCCAGCCCTTCTCCCCTCCGCACCCACCTCTAATCACATGGTTGGTCTTCGGCATGAAGTCCCCACCCTGAGACTATCCGTGGGCCCACCATGTGTCACCCTGTTAGCACAAACTCAGGTGTGGTCCAAAGGGTCCACTATGAATAACAAATGCATTCTTATCACTCAAGAAATTCCAAGGGTTTAGAGATTCCCCAGAACCAGGGACTAGACCAGCTAAATTCTTTATTATACAACATTAATTCATTTAATTCTCATAACAACTCTTTGTAGTATGAACAATTTTTTTTTCACAATCATACAAGACAGAGGGTGGCTAAGTATTAATAACGTGTCCAAAGTTCACATAGATAGTGACTGGACAGAGAATTTGACTTCAGACCTTGTGTTTTTAAATGATATATACTTTCTCTTTCAGTAATTTGGCCCTTGCTTAGAAATCTGATCAAGAAACTACATGTCCCAAGTCATAAATAATTCTTCTCTGATTTACCATATCATACTTTCCAACTTCAAGATAACAACATTCAAGTTTTTGTGTTTTTAAAAGGAAAATGTAGCTTAAATCAGTGCTGTTTATCATCTTTTTCCCCTTTGAAAACAAAAACAACTAAGTCATAGATCTTTGGAAAATGTGAAGGCTTGATAGCCATTATCTTCCAAGTGATTGAGTACAGAGGGTGTGGTAGAATGTGGAGAAAGAATGTGGTAGGCACCTTTATCCAATTGCTATGGTACTGGTATTGGTCAGAGTAATGAATTCTGGTCACTCCAATAAATAGCCACAAATCTCAGTGTCTTAACACAGCACAGGCTTATTCTCATATAAACATTCTCACAGGTTTTCACTCATATAAGTCCAGGGAAGGCTTGGCAGCCCTGCAGGGCAGCATTCTTCCAGCCAAAATTCAGGGATCCAGGCTCCTCCATCACATAGTCAAGTCATCCTGGAGCCTTTTCCTTCTAGGACCACAAATGAAAGAACGAGTGAGAGCACCTGGGGAATGTGCACCAGATACTTAAACTGCTTAGCCTAGAAGTGGCACATGTCACTTCTGATCATATTCTATTGTCCCAAATTTGTCAGATGGCCAACTTAGCTGCAAGGGAAGCTGGAAAATGGAGGTTCAACACACAGATGTCACTCAGTCAGCATCATGAATAATCTGCCCTTTAGTTATCAAATATTCCTTTGCTCCCTCCTTCCCACTTACAGAAAACACCACTCCTCAAAGACCCAGCCAGCTTAAATTCAGCACCCAGTGTTCATGTCTGAATGTTGGGCCTGTTTCTTACCCACTCTCTTCTATATAAAATTGGGGAAATCATCATTCACTCCTCAAAGAGTGGTTACGAGAATCCACTCTCCAAGTCCCATGCCTTAGATTCAGATATGGTGCTTCCTGGTGTTTCCTGTGAACTAAAATGCAGGTTCTATCCCTCCAGACACATGTTCACTCTACAGTGGTAGTGCAGGAACAGGACACTAGTACCGGCCACCCCTAGAGAAAGAGGAAGAATGGGAAACTGAGAGCAGTCACTCACCTATAGCAATTCAGAATTCTGATGAGAAGACACTGTGATGTCTCCCTGCCCTGGCAGGACGGAAACTTTCACACTCTGCTGTCACCTGCTGCAAGGATGTGCCGGTCTATTGTTCTTTGTGACCCTAGGGCTCTACTCTCTAGGAGTTCCTTTATCCTCCTGGGCCACATCTGGAATGAATGTTAAAGAGTATGCCCTTCCTGGGAGCTGTACAATTGTAAAGGTTTCCTTCTGTTTATAGAAGGCTGGGGATATAATAATTAAGTCCTAAACAGTAAAAAGCTTTTAATTTCAAGTTCTAGGTTTCTTGGGCAATATAATGCCTCCAAAAACCTGGTAGGCTTCTTAACTTTGATTGCAATTAGTTCCATGTGCTAAGAGCCACACTCAAAGTTTATGTTAGATATGATTCTCAGCCTGATTTATGTTGTTTATGTCTCCCTAACCCTGATCCTGGGTTCCCACCATCTCTCTTACCCATTTCACTGTGATTTCCTGAGACTACATAGCACAATGAATGGGAAGACCACATCCTTAATTTCCTCTGAAATTAAGTGCTGAGTCTCTTAATTCAACAGAAAAGTTTACAGAGCTTTTGTTCCTCTTGGTGGTGGTATATAGCAGTGATTAGCTTTTGGCACTTTAAGACCCTGAATTACTGAACTCTCTCTATTCCTCCTTACTTTCTTAAACAACTTTATTGAAGTATAATGGGCAAACAAGAAGCACATATTTAAAGCATACAGTTGGGTAAGATTCATCCAAATATGCACTGACCCTCATCTATCATCTTTAAATATTCATTGACCCTCATCTACCATCACGATAAATATAATAAATCAGACTTCATCAATCAAAATTAAAAATTTTGCTTTTCAAAACACACTGAGAGAGTGTTCTGAGATAGAATGTTTGTGTTTGAACATTAAGAGGATGGAAAGACAAGCCACAGACTGGGAGAAAATACTTGCAAATTATATATCTCACAGAAGATGTATGTCCAGAATATATAGAGAACTCTCAACGCTCAATAGCAAGAAAACAAAGAACACAATTTTTTTAAATGGGTAAAAGATCTGAACAGACATTTCTTCAAAGACAAATATGGCAAATAAGCACATAAAAAGATGATCAAGGTTATTTGGGAAATACAGATTGAAAGCACAATGAAATACTACTACACCCCTACCAGAAGAGCTAAATTTAAAAAGACTGACCACATTAGGTGTTGGCACTAGGGTGGAGCAGGCAATATTACAGTCTATATTGCATATTTACAAAGCTCCCATTCCAAGTACCAATTTCTGTTTTGGTTAGCAGTTTTACTGCTATAAAAAACAACCTCCAAATCTCAGTGGCCTGCAATAAAAATTTAGTTCTCATTTGCACAATGTCCCACATGGTGTAGTGGCACTCTTAAGTGTAGCCAGTGGCTCTTTTCCACTACTGCCTAGGAATTGGAGCTCCTTCCATCACATGGCTTCAGTATCCTACAGTCCTTTCTTCCCAACCACGTGGACAGGGAAGAGGGAGAGAGTGGGGCAGAAATACCAATTACCAAACCACCTTTTTCCATAGGTGACACACATCATTTCTGTTTACATTCTATTCTCCAAAACAAATCACATGGCCAAGCTAATTCTTTTCTGTTACAAAGGGTTGACTATGACTTGTCTCATATATTTTCTCTGCCTGTGCTCTGAAGTCTAACCCCTACAGCTTTCTGAGAGCCTTTGTTCAAAGCCTCATCCCCTCCTTCTCTAACACTTTCAACCATCCAACCAGTTCCAATTTTCATATTACTGAAAAAATTTTGGTTAACTCTATTTTCTATTAAAATCACCACCCTTTTTGTAGTCCTAGATTTTTACAGTTTCATATGTAAACAGATGATCTATCTACACACCCTCTTAGTCTAACTCATCAGAATGGCATTTCAATTGCTCTCTAACCACTAAAAGGACCCTCTCATAAGATTCAAACATTCTTACTCAGTTCTCATCCTATTCAGTAACTATTGCACTCTCTATGACTCTCTCTTTTTAGAATGCGCCTTCACTTTTTGGTTCTCCTCCCTACCTTCCGGTGTAATCTCACCATAGTATGTTCTTCCTCAGTATTCCTAACTGTGGCCCAGTGCTTAGCCCTAAACTCTTCCACCTTTCATGGTGTTAATTATCATCTTTACTAATTTTTCTCAAAGGTAATTAGCACCAAAATAATTCAACATGTTTCTATAAATCTTCTCTCATTGCTAGAGTGTTTGAATTCTGGAGTTGGAAAGATTGAACCAATTTAAACACAGAATTTGAGATGTGTTAGAGATGGAGGGCATCCTTCAACTGCAATCTCTCATTTTTTTTTATTTGTTTTTCTTTTGTTTTGTTTTTTGGCAAGTCTTTTATATTTCCACTGTTGAGACAGTATTTTCGAGAGCTGATGTTACCTCTAGCAGCAAAACCAGAGCCAGCTATTAAGCAGCCAGAATGCTACAGTAATTGAATACATGACCATTTCTCTTTTAGCACATTCTTTGTTCTCCTCTTCTAGAAGCTGCAGATGTGTATTTAGTTTGATTATCTGTCATGTTAATGAAGCTGCCTCTACAACAGTCATGTCATCTGACATTCCTTCAATTGTTGTCTCTATATTCCTAGTGTCATACCTGACCTTGTCACGATGAGGATCAGAAGTGGTGACAGCAGACCCATCATGCAACACAGGTATGGAATCGTTTCTGACCAGCTGTCCCCTTTCACGGACAGCATTTTCACTGATAGAGCACTCTATTTTTAGCCTGCAACTGCATGAATGTCTTCATTTTGAGGGGTTGGAAGAGTTCTTTCTAAATCCAGAAAATCTAGTGGTCTTTCGTTTACCATAAGTATATGAGGTAGTGATTTTAGTGCCAGACATTTAAAGGGAATTGATTGCATAAGGTCAAGATCTTCTGGTCTTGAAAATGAAGTGTCTTCATTATTTCCTGCTAGAGCAATCTTCCCTGCAGCCTGCATTATCACACTAGCATTTGAAGCTCCTTCTTGGAATCCTTGTTCCAGGTCAGCATTTGGTGGTGCTACTTTTAACTTTTCCAGGACCCTCATTCACTGACTAGTACCTTTGGTATGTTCCATTTCATACTGAATTCCACTAATTTCCAGCATCCCAGCAGCAGTGGGAGAAGAAATGCTACCTCACTCACCCTTCCAGTGGCAAGTGGTATGTCACTGCCTATTCTTTTATTCATTTTAATATGGTAAATACACATCTACAATAGCTACTAAAATTCTGCTACTCTGTAGTTGAGTTTACTTTACAGATCTGAACTTGTTTTGGAGCTGTACATAACAACACAGACACTGCTTTTCCAGAAATGTGTACCCACTACTGCTTGTTATTTGGCACTATCTGCTTCTGTGCTTCACATTAAATCCTTTAACTTGCTTCAATGTACACAGGCTGGATTTAGAGCCACTTTTGTCTCACTGGGCCCACTGAAGGGTCCCTGGCCAGGGCCACCACCCTCCAGCTCCTGGTGTGCTCAGGTGGGTTCTGGCAGAGGCTGCTAGCTGAGTGCACTGAGGTGCCCACAGCTTGACAGAGATCACACCACTGCTAGCTGTCAGCAAAGCTACAACTAGAACCCCATTCTCCAAAATCCTATCCCCTATATTAGGTTGATTCCCTGTTTTTCTCAATATTTTCACTAGTCTTCTAATTTACTCATCATAAATCCCTCGGAAACTCTGTAGGGTTGTCCAGGGGACATAGCTAAAGATATAAATCTTCCATAGAGAAAAGACATCTGAAATAAGGCACCAAATCAAAGTAAAAGCAAGTATTGTTAACTGTGAAATCCTTTAGTTTATTCTTATTCTAAAATGAAACTCATTCCTTTAACATTAAAATGTTAATTTGTAATTTTTGAACATTTGGGGAGTAAGGAAGTATGAAAAACCATGTTAGTAGTAAAAGGTACCGTCGTCTGATAAGCAAATGTAATCTTTTTTTATTAATAACATAATAATCCTCTCTTGAAGTGTTATTAATTGGAGTTTGATTAGTGGATTTTAGTTAACTTAGGTTGTCATGTTAATCTTTATTATGTCTTATGCCAAGTAAGTGCCACTAATTTCTTCTCTAAGAGGCAGCTATTCCAGAGAAGTGGGCAATAGGAAAACAACTATCCAGTTGAGATTTTTCTATGGATAAACAGAGCAGAGGTTCAATAAAGATAAATTTCAAAGCTCCCAAAATAATATGTGATTTCTATAAATGTCAGGGGTTGCCATGATCATGATACAATGTTGGTGTTTTGTTCCTTTTGAATTCAGCAATTGTATTCTGGAAACACACAGAATGTTGTTAATCCCAAGCAATTTATTTGACTATTTTTGATGGCTTCTTTATGCTATCTCTACCCCAAAATCCTCCATCAATAGTGATGGGATCCTGTTGAGCTAAAATCAAAAGTAATAAAGAAATGGTCTAGAAAATATTTATTTCCTGAACACATACTGAGAGAAATGAATAAAGCAGAGGGACATGGGCCCGAGGGTGCACAGATATGGAGAATAGGTTTAGCCATTGGATACGTATACTAATATATCCTCAGCATCAGAAATAAAATGCAACCATTTACTTTTTGGAGCTTGGGGTTATGTTATTCCCGTTGCTAACCTCCTAAAAATATTTAATGGCAAAGACCCAATTCAACTGAATTGAGACACAGCAGAAGAAACCAACACTTTATAATAATATATGGGCTGCCTTGTCCTACCCAAGAAATGGGAGAATCTGCTAAAATTAATTGAACACAATAAAATTATAATATTCTAAGACTTATTAAAACAATTGGTAATAACAAGGTCAATATAAAGAATGGGGAATTAGCCAAGAGATATTCTGAAAAAAGTTACTCCAAAGAGCATGCAAATGGTGTAAAGATAGAAAGTTCACTAAACATATTCTCAGTTATTGAGACTATCATTAAGTTGGGCTCCATGGATAGGAAATATTTCTTATGTGAACAGTTAGTCAAGCAAGGCTGAGTAACAGAGACTAAAGATAAAGTTTGGCTAATAAGCATGTTTTCAAAATGAGAAGAATGGAATTATTGCTTTGTTTGTTGATTACTACTTTGAAGTCTACAGTGCATCTTCCTTCAGCCTTAGGGAATTATATTAATACAAAAGAATTTGCTGTATCTTAGCTGCTTCTAATATAACAAGAGGTCACATGTGCAAGCCATAGCTTATCAATGGCATTGATTTTCTGTCCTTGGAGCGCTCTAGATGTCAAGTAAGGGATTAAAGAACCCTCTGTGCTTTGGATTTCTGTTCATCTCTATTCTAAAGACCCTTTGGGGACACCCATATGCCTGCCAACTTCTCCCAGCACTTCTCAGAAAATGAAGGTAGCTAAGCAATACAGTGCATAGAAAGAATTTTTTAAACACCGTCTTGACTGGGAAATCAACTAGTTTAATAAATATAATTATTGAGGTAAACTGATAGAAGTGAAATGACTAGAAGAAACTTCTAACTATTCTCCCTGTTTTCTATAATCAGAGAAATTCCCTATACTGGATCCTGGGTTATCTTTTGAAAATGCAAATTTGATCATATTACATCTCTGCTGTAAACTTTCAATGATACCCCATTGTTCCTTTACACATCTACCCGGCCCTTCATGGTCTTGCTCCTGCTCCGTCACACTCCCTCTGCAGATCTCCTGATCAGCTCAACCATATGCCTCTGAATTCCCTGAGCACTCCTGTTCCCTTTGAACATGCTGAGATCTCTATCCAAGACACTCAGCTCAAACCTTGTTACTCCTGTTCCCTTCTTCTCACCTGGTAACAGCCATGCTGCAGAAAGCCTTCCCCAGTGTTGAGACTAGATTTGATCTCTCCGATCCTGTAGATTCTTTTACTTGAATGAGTTAACTACCTAAGCAATTCAGTCAAAGATTAGCAGTTCCTGATCAGAAACCCACAGGTAAAGAATTTATGGAATCATGCCTCAGGCTAGAGAAATGAGTGTTACAGTCTTTTATAATAGAAGTTAAAATGGAAATTTGGTCAATATTCTAAGATAATGGACAACAAATACCAAACTGAGTTGTATCATAGACCATTCTGTAGCAGCTTTCTGGCTCCCCTCCTTCCCTCTCCTTCCTCCCTTAGTATTGGTCCCAAGCCCCTCAGAGCCAAAAAAAAGTAATCAGGGGTCCACTGGTGAAAGAAAAAAGAAGGAAGGTACCAGCCACATCATTTCTCCAGCTATAGACTTTAAGCCTACAGCAGGACCTGGGTGACAAGGGCAAGCATGGTCAACATTTAAACTGTGGTGGTTCCTATAATGGTGCTACACTGTGGAGTTTACACTGACATGGAATTAATGTGTTGGGCAGATTGTACAGTTTAAACTGCATTCGTTAAACAGAAAATCAGGCTTCTATCACCTTATGTGAGTTCACTAGCTTGAGGAAGTTTTTAAAATTCTCTTTAAGTAATTTCCTAGCAATTAGTTTGTAACTCAGCATAAATAGACTCTCAATTTCTTAAGAAGTTAAAGTTTTTAGGAAACTCTTTTGCATCTATGACATTGCTGGAATTCTTTAGGGTTTTTTTTTTTTCTTCTCACTCATTAAAATTTCTTTAGACAATTTCTTCAGTTATCATCTATACCATGATGGCTCCCAAATGCACACTTCTAGTCTAGACATCTCTTCTGTGCTCCAGGTTCATAATCAGATTCATAACACCTTCAAAGGCATGCAATCTTACAGTCGCAACAGGGCCCTGGGCTTGGAAGGACCATCTTTTGGTTTAATGCTCTGCTGTAGGCACATTGAAATGGTTAATAATACTCGAACAAGAGGCCCCACATTTTCATTTTGCAGTGGGCCCGGCAAACTACATAGTTGATCCTGCTCATAACCTACACTGTAGCTCCACAAGGAAAACATAAATGCATCTTAAACTCAGTATCTCTAAAATTGAAATAATTATCTTCCCCTCAAAGCCGAGCAGGGCTCCCTTATGGCTGCACCATCCATCTTGTACCCTTAGAAGCCTAGGGGCATCCTTACTTACATCCCTCTCCCTTACTTCCCACATTATAAAGACTTCCTGAGTTTCTTTTTTATCTTTCCCCCTCTCTCAATCGTCACTGCCTGTACCCTCATCCAAGCTGCCACTCTTTCTCAGCTAGATTGTTGCAAAAGCTTCATAACTAGTATGCCTTCATCCACCTGGATTCTTCACAATCCATTCTCCACATGGTATCAAGAATGATTTTTTAATACAGATCTTATCATGTCACACGTATACACAAATACACAACTGCTTAAAACCTTAATTCCTTCCCATCACTCCTAGGTTACATTTAAAAACTTTAGCATAACCTACAAACTCTGTGTTCCTGTGTCTTGCTACTAGTATTTTTTAACATGTTTACTTTCAAGAATGGTTCAACATACACAAATTAATAAATGTGATACATCACATTAACAGAATAATGGGCAAAATCATATGATCATTTCAATAGATTAAAAAAAGCATTTGGGCCAGGCGGTGGTGGCTCACGCCTGTAATCCTAGCATTCTGGAAGGCCGAGGCGGGTGGATCGCTCAAGGTCAGGAGTTTGAGACCAGCCTGAGCAAGAGCGAGACCTTGTCTCTACTAAAAATAGAAAGAAATGATCTGGCCAACTAAAAATATATAGAGAAAAAATTAGCTGGGCATGGTGGTGCGTGCCTGTAGTACCAGCTACTCGGGAAGCTGAGGCAGGAGGATTGCTTAAGCCCAGGAGTTTGAGGTTGCTGTGAGCTAGGCTGATGCCACGGTACTCACTCTAGCCCGGGCAACAGAGCAAGACTCTGTCTCAAAAAAAAAAAAGCATTTGACAAAATTCAATATCATTTTATGATAAAAGAAAAAACTCTCAACAAATTAGATATAGAAGGAATAAGACTCAACACAATAAAGGCCTCATATGACAAACCCACAGCTAACATCATAGTCAGCAGGAAAAAATTGAAAGCTTTTTCCCTAAGATCCAGAACAAGACAAGAATACCTACTCTTGCCACTTCTGCACAACATATTACTGGAAGTCCTAGCCACACCAAATAGATAATTGAAAGAAATAAAAGGCAACCAATTTGAAAAGTAAGAATTTAAATTGTCCCTATTTGCAGACAACATGATATTATATTTAGAAAATTTTAGAGACTCCACCAAAAAGCTATTATAATAGACAAATTTAGTAAAGTTGCAGGCTACAAAATTAACATACAAAATCAGTAGTGTTTCTATATACTAATAGCAAACTATCTGAAAAAGAAACAATCCCATATACAATAGCTACAAAAAAATAAAATATTTAGGAATAAATTTAACCGAGAAGGTGAAAGATCCCTACACAGAAAATTATAAAATATTAGTGAAACAAATTGAAGGAAACACAAATAAATTGAAAAATACTCTGCACTGATGGATGGGAAGAATTAATATTGTTAAAATGTCCATACAACCCAAAGCAATCCACAGATTCAAAGTAATCCCTACCAAAATATCAATGACAGTCTACACAGAAATTTTTTTTAAATCCTAAGTTCACATGGAACCACAAAAGACCCCAAATAGCCAAAGAAATTTTGAACAGAAAGAATAAAGCTTGAGGCATCAGACTACCTGACTTCAAGATATACTACAAAGCTAATCAAAACAGCATGGTACTGCCATAAAAACAGACACATAGACCAATGGAGCAGAACAGAGAACCAAGAAATAAATCTAAACATTTACAGCCAACTGATTCTCGACAAAGGTGCCAAGAATACAAAATGAGGAAAAGACAGTTTTTTCAATAAATGAAGTTGGGGAAACTGGATATCCACAGGCAGAACAATGAAATTAGACCCTTATCTCACAGCATATACAAAAAATCAACTCAAAGTGGATTAAAAACTTAAATGTAAGACCCAAAACTCAAAAACTAGTAGAAGAAAACAAAAGCTCCGTGACATTGATCTTGACAATGATTTTTTTTGTATATAACCTCAAAAGCCCAGGCAACAAAAGCAAAAATAGACAAATGGGATTATATCAAACTAAAAAGCTTCTGCACAGCAAAGAAAACAATCAAGAGAGTGAAGAGACAACCCACAGAATCGGAGAAGATATTTGCAAACTATACGTCTGACAAGGGGTTAATATCCAAAATATAATAACCTTGAACGACTCAAAAGCAAAAAGCAAAGAACCCAATTAAAAAATGGGCAGATTTTGTAAAGAATTGCTATTAGTTCTTTAAATATTTGATATAATTTAGTGGTGAAGCCATCTGGGTCTGAGCTTGTCTTTTTGGATTGGTTTTTGATTACTGATTAAGTCATTTCCAAAATAATAGAAGAGGAGGAAACACTTCTCAACTCATTCTATGAGACCAGTAGTACCCTAATACCAAAACAAGACACGGGCATAAGAAAATAAAACTACAAACCCACATTTCTTATAAATATGGACACAAATTCTCAGCAAAATAGTAGCAAAACAAATCTAGCAAGATATAAAAAGAATAATACACCATGATCAAGTGAGACCTAGATAGGAATGCAAAGTTGATTCTGTACCCCAAAATTAATTAATGATGTATACTATATCAACAGAATAAAAAGCAAAATCATATGACCACTTCAATGGACAGGGAAAATCATTTTACAAAATTCTATGCCCTTTCTTGATACAAACACTCAAGAAACTAGAAACTTAAAGGGAAATTCCTAAACTTGATGAAAGCATATTTGAGAAACCCACAGCTAACTTCACTCTTTATGGTTAAAATCTGAAATGCTTTTCCTGTGAGATAGGAAAAAGACAGTTTATTAAGCAAAGTAAGATATGTTTGCCACAGATGGCTAACGGGCCCCCTGTTGTAATAGGAAGGCCCCGATTATGGTCTGTGGTCCTGTTTTGTATTGCCTAGGCTGGGCCCTCTTTGTGGTTCAAACTCACCATCGAACCACTTTAATGGACAGTTGGAAGTTACATTATCTGAGTCTTACTGCACATTTGTATATCCCATGAGCCTCTAGAAAAGTCCATTGCAAGTGGGTATACCACAATGCAGATTTAAACTAATGACATGATAATTAGCCTTAGGTATCTCTAGGTTGCCTTCCAGACCCTATTGTGCCTGTGGTGCTTGGCACACACTGGGGACTCTTCTGTATTCATTTGCAGTTGGCACGCTAAATTCTGAATGGCAGATTGTCAGGGCATTCCTTCCTCCCCTAGTGTGGCACCTACCTTTTTCCCCAGGAAAGCTGGAGTTCCCTCACTATCTACTTAATTAATTAAGCTGCCAAGAAAAAAAAAAAGAGCTGCCTATAGGTACCTATTATATTTGGAACATTTTGAAATTTGAGAAATTATCAAAATATTAATTTTCAACAAACCTAGGTTTATTATAATATATCTTTTTAAACAATAGCATTGAAGTATAGTTTCATTTTTAGTCTAGAATTTTAAAAATGCCAATATGGTAGAGGAGGCATTTTGGGATAATAGAAAAAGAAAGGAAGTCAAGAAAATTACATTCTAGCCTACTGTTTTTGATTAAACTTTAAACCTTGTTTACTTAAAAAAATAAAATAAAATAAAATAAAAAAATAAAAAATGGGCAAAGGACCTGAATAGACATTTGCCAAAAGAAGGCCTGCAAATGGAGGGAGGGAGGAGGAAGGGGAAGAGAAATAATTGGTGACAAATATACTAAAGCTTATTTTAAATCTTTATCCTGACTCACTAAATGTCCTGGAGGGTTGTGTCTAATGTAGGACTTGTAACTAAACAGATGTAAATCTACCAATGTAGCCTCTTTTCTATAATAAAATGCAGAAATATCCTGAGGAGTTCTATGTCAAAGAAAATGACTTTAAATGATGTTTAAAGTACGCCACAGGGATGAAAATACTGCAGACTAAGTGGAAGTCTATACCATGGGTGGAAAACTCAAATGCTTCCATGGACCAAGCAGGTAACACAAATAACTGAGACAGGTCAGATGTCAAAGGATCAGGTATGGTGATGACTGTTGCCAGCTGGGAAGCAGGTGCCCCACAGAAAGAAGGCAACTGCTACTCTGCATTGGCTAACTTCTGCTCAATGAGTAGACAGAGGCATAGTGCCAGGTATTACTACTTTTTAAGATAGGCTGAAATTCTGGATAATGGATGTAAAACTTATATATTTTTTAAACAATGTACAATCTAGACAAAACACTTTGTTTGCAGTATGGAGCCTTCTGGTTTACAGGGTCTGGTAATACTAGTTATTAATGGACTCAAAATCATCAAAACCTCCATCTTGGTGGTAGATGGTCTCACTTCCTTGGGGAGATTAATTTGTAGGGAGAAAAGTCATTTGGATTTGTAAGTCAGACTCATAATCAGGAGTCAGCAAGAAGGAAAGTCATGTTCCTTCCACTGTATGAGAGCCAGCTGCCAGAAATAGGGAAGCACAGCTTGGAAAATCAGGCACACTTGAACCAAATTTGTGAAAGAGTGATCTTAAGGACTGACATTTACTGAGCTCTCTGTATGCTCACTGTTAGTGAAACTGATGAGAACTAAAAATGACAGTGATACCGAGTAAAGGAGTACTGACTGAGTGCTCCAGGTATGCCTCATCATAATGAAGTTGGACACGTGACAGAAAAGAGATCAGTGCACATGGACAAGCCAGTTCATCAATCCCAGTTAAGGTGATTGGCATCTTCCCTGTCTCCTGAGTCAACACAAGGCTCAGCTTGAAAACAGGACTCCCTGAGCTGCTTCCAATATGGCAACTTGGCACAACTTTTAGTACCCAAAGTATCCATCTACAACCATTTTGTGGTCCCCAGCAGAGGTGAAGATAGCTGTATACAGGCTCTGGTTGTAACAAGAAGGCTTTTTGGTTTTTGTTTGTTTGGTTGGTTTTTTTGGTTGTTTTTTTGAAACAAGGTCTTTCTCTGTCACCCCAGCTGGAGTGCAGTGACATCACCATGGCTCACTGCAACCTCAAATTCCTGGGCTTAAGAGATCCTCCTGCCTTATCCTCCCAAGTAACTGGGACTACAGGCACGTGCCACCATGCCCAACTAATTTATCTCTTTTTTGTAGAGATGGGGTCTCACGCTCTTGCTCAGCCTGGTCTCAAATTCCTGGCCTCTAGTGGTCCTCCCATCTTGGCCTCCCAAAGTGCTAGAATTACAGGTATGAGGCACTGCCCCTGGCCCACAATGACATTTAATGGCAACCTACACCTTAAAGATTTTTAACCCTAATTATAGTAGAACCCCTAAGGAGGATAAAATTAAATTCCAATATGAAGGGGTTGGTTCCCAGATATGCCCCAAAAAACCTGATTGGCACAACCAAACTAAACACGGTAATACCTTAAGATAAAACAGAAAAATTTCATTCACCTCAGAGAAGGAAAAGAAGGGGAGGAGATAGTGGCCTGTGAAGGGGAAGAGACCCTAGAAAGCAAAAATGTATCCTGTGCTCCTTTTTTGTGGAGTACTACAGGGATTTTGCTAAGGGAAAAACGTAATAAGATAGAGAATTGTATACAAGAGAATTCCACAGAGTTTGGAAGGCTTGATTTGTATAAGGAAAATAAGTGATAAACCATGATTGCCAGGGAGCTATGGGATAACAAAAAGACAATCATCAGGAGTGCAGGACATAAGCATTGCAGAGAATAAGCGAAGAAAGGGAGAAAAGCAGCAAAATGGTGAGAAAGCTGCAGAAAGAGAGGCAGAGGGAGAGATTTTTAGTAGTTGCCTTAAGCAGGAAACTTTGGGCAGAGTGAACAATATATAAAGTCGTTTTTAGGAAGATTTTTAAGTGCTAAGCAACATAAAACTCCTGTCCTGATACTTCAAATAGATCATTCACTAATGTCTAAGAATAAAATTGAAAATGAGGGAGGTTGGGTAGGGGAAGCTGGGAAGAGATGAGATGTATAAACAGACAGAAGTAGACCAAGCAGCCCACCTTCAGTGGGGGTATATTCAGAAGGCCCATCAAGATCAACATTAAAATTTATTTAAATAGCAGACTTCAAAATGAAACCTCCAATTCAATTATGGCAGTACTGGAATTGAAGATACATATTTTAGAAAGCTTATGGGGAAGAAAATCAAATTCTCTGAAGGCTTGGAGATCTTTCCTCCCAGGGCAAAGAAAGCACTCAGGGGTGTATCATTACAGTCATCCCCACTGGGCACGCTGCTCACAAGAACTGGCAATACTTAGCAAGAAGGAACTTTAATGTTTATTCAAAGTCCCATTTTAGAGCGGCACTCCCCCTTTGCAAGGATCCTCAGTTCACAAGCCAAAAAATTGTGATGTGTTTGTTCAATGCTGTTGGGTGTAATTGATTTTAGATTATCCTGATTAAAGTGAGTCTAATTTTCAGGCTGTTGTTATATCAGAAGTCCCTGCTGAAAAGAATCCTTGTGAGGAGCTTCTGACAGTTTTGGCTTAATTACTTTCCATAAAATCTCCCTGAAGAAGAAGAAACTACAAACAGAGGCTATCCAAGCTTATGAATGCTTTAATACTTCAACTCATGTGACAACTGGGAAAGCTCTATATAGAGAATGATAATTTCCAAATATATTCTCCTCTTTCCTATTGCTAAGTGAAAATAAAATATGATTATCACTATCACTTAGGGAAAGAAACTAAACCCTTTGATTTGATTATAGGCAACTATCTGGGGGAAAAATGATATGAATGATATTTTAGGAAAAAAAATTACTTTTGAAACAAATACTTCACAATAATAATTATCATTAGAGTAGTTATATCATCCAACTTGAAATACTATATTCTCCTCAGACACACTGGCCTTTCCAGTAGCCTCCTTTGTTTATAGGTTCATTCATTTCTCTGTTTTTGAAATCTAATTTATTAATTATTAATCCTGCTTTGACATATTAACTGCAATCATAAAGGCTTGAAAGGGTTAATGCAGCTCCTCAAAGGCCTAAGATGCTACCAGAAAATAGCTCAGAAATTAAAATAGTGCTTAACCTTGGTTGCACATTGGAATCTGTTGAGATGCTTTAAAACAAAAAATACTAATATTTGGGCCTTATCCCCTGAGATCCTGATTGATGTGGTCTTGGATGGGACCCAGTATTATTATTTTATATAAGCTTCCCAAATGATTTTGATGTACAGCCACATTTCGAAACCACTGAATCAAGAAATTCTGTGTAATTAATTCTTTATAATTAATATTTTAAAAATCAGTGAATCAAAGCTTTTTGTCTAAGAACTGGAACAAGACAAGATACCCACTCTCAAGACTCTTACTCAACATAGTACTGGAAGCCCTAGCCAGACCAATTAGGCAAGACAAAGAAGTAAAGGGCATCCAAATTGGAAAGGAAAAAGTCAAACTGTCTCTGTTTTCAGATGACATGATTTTATGTGAATAAAACTCTAAAAGCACCACCAAAAAACTCTTAGAACTGATAAACAAATTCAGCAAAGTTGCAGGACACAAAATCAATGTACAAAAATTAGTAGCATTTCTATAGACCAACAATGTACCAGCTGAAAAAGAAATCAAGAAAGCAATCCCATTTATAAAAGCTACCATAAAAATACCTAGGAATAAATTTAACCAAGAAGGTTAAAGATCTAAATAAGGAAAACTATAAAACACTGATAAAAGAAATTCAAGAGGACACTAAATGGAAAGATATCCTATGTTCATGAATTGAAAAAATGAATATTGTGAAAATGACCATACCATCAAAAGCAATCTATAGATTCAATGCAATCCTTATGAAAATACCAATGACATTATTCACAGAAATAGAATAAACAATCCTAAAATTTATATGGAATCACAAAAGACCCCAAATAGCCAAAGCAATCTTGAGCAAAAGAACAAAGCTGGAGGTATCACACTACCTGACTTCAAAATATACAACAAAGCTATAGTAACCAAACAGCATAGTACTGGCATGACAATAGATATATAGACCAATGGAATAGAAGAGAGAACCCAGAAATAAATTCATCTGTTTACAGCCAACCGATTTTCAATAAAGTTGCCAAGGACACTCACTGGGAAAAGAACAGTCTCTTCAATAAATGGTACTGGGAAAACTGGATATCCATATGAAGAAGAATGAAACTGGACCCCTGTCTCTAACTATATAAAAAAATCAACTCAAAATGTACTAAGTACTTACATATAAGACCCAAAACTATGCAACTATTAGAAGAAAACATAGGGGAAATGCTTCCAGACATTGGTCTGAGCAAAGATTTTATGGATAAGAATTCAAAAACATAGGTAACAAAAGCAAAAATAGATGAATGGGATTACATCAAACTAAAAAGCTTCTGCATGGCAAAGGAAACAATCAAGAAAGCGAAGAGACAACCTACAGAATGGGAGAAAATATTTGCAAACTATTCATCCAGCAAGGGATTAATATCCAGAATATACAAGAAACTCAACTCAACAGCAAAAAAATAAATAATCTGATATTAAAATGGGCAAATGAGCCAAGTAGAGTCTCTCTCTAAAGAAGACATACAAATGGCCATGGGTATGTGAAAAAATGCTCAACATCACTAATAATCAGGGAAATGCAAAGGAAAACCACAATGCAGTATCACCTCACTCTTATTAGAATGGCTACTATCAAAAAAAAAAAAAAGATAAATGTTGTCAAGTGTGCAGAGAAAAAGGAAACTTGTACCCTGTTGATGGGAATGTAATTCAGTACAGCCATTATGGAAACAGTACAGAGGTTCCTCAAAAAACTCAAAATAGAACTACCATATGATTCAGTAATTCCATTACTGGGTGTATATATAAATACACACACACACACACACACACACACACAAATGAAAGGAAATCAGTCCATCATGGAGATATCTGCACTCCTATGTTTATTGCAGCACTTTTCACAATAGTTGAGATGTGGAATCATCATAAGTGCCCATCAATGGATGAATGGATAAAGAAAATGTATATATACACAATGGAATACTATTCAGTCACTAAAAAAGAATGAAATCCTGTCATTTGTAGCAACATAGGTAAGCTTGGAGGACCTTATATTAAAGGAAATAAGCCAAGCACCACTCATATGTGGAAACTAAAAAGGTTGATCTCATAGAACTAACTAGATAGTAGAATATGATTACTAGAGACTAGGAAGGGGACGGGTTTAACAGATACAAAACAGATACAAAGTGAGAGGTTGGTTAACAGATACCAAACTATAGCTAAATAGGGGGAATAAGTTCCAGTGTTCTGTGGCAGCAGTCTCCAATCTTTTTGGCCCCAGAGACCAGTTTCATGGAAGACAATTTTTTCATGGGAGCTGGGCAGAGCAGGGCAGAAGGGAGTGGGGAGGCAGAGCTCAGGCAGTGATGCTTGGCCATTTCTAACAGGCCACAGACCGGTTGGGGACCACAGTTCTTTAGCACTATACAGTGACTATGATTAACCACAATTTAATTGTATATTTTCAAATATCTAGAAGAACAGATTTTGAAGGTTCCCGACACAAAGAAATGATATGTTTGAGGTGATGGATATGCTAATTACCCTGATTTGATCATTACACACTGCATATATGTATCAAAATATCACTCTTTATCCCATAAAGATGTATAATTATTATGTGTCAATTAAAATTAATAACAGCAAAAAAATGAACAATTAACAACTGGCACTTAAAATGCATTTCAATGCACTGAATGTGATTCAAAAGATTACTCAATATCAGAGGAGGTTCACCTAGTAACAGATGTCTTTCACAAGTACTATTGGGATGTGTAAGTCTTCCCAGTACCATCATCCAGAATTTTACAGAAAACTTCCCAGGTGTTCCAAAATTGGAAATTGTTATTTTGCCTGATGCATGAATATAAAAGAATATATACATTATTTCAGCTTACCAGTTCATATCAATCTATGAAAATATACCCCAATCACCACTACAAAACTATACCAAGTTCCCAGTCACTGAAATGAAGCAAGGAAAGAAAATATAAGTCATAAGCATTATTTGCACATTATGATTGTATATGTAAAACAATCCAAAAGAATCTAAAATTAAAATATTAAAATAAATAAGTGAATGTAGCTGGCTTTCTGGATACAGGTTAATACCAAAATGAATTGCCTTTATATATACCAGCTGCAAAAGACTTAGAATATAAATTCTTAATGATGCCATTTATAATGTCATTAAAATATCAACCATCCAAGAATGTCTAATAAATACATGAAGAATGCGATACAAAATATTATAGAGAGAAAGAAGACCAAAGCAAGTAGGAGAAAAATCACGTTCATAGATTGAAATATTCCATAGTGTAACAATGTCAGTTCTCTCTAGATTGATTTATAGTTTCCATGCATTACCAACCAAATTTACAACAGATTTTTGGTAGAATGTAACAACATGATTCTCAAATGTATTGGAAATGCAATGAATCAAGAATAGCAAAGGTACCATTGAAAAAGGAGAAGGAGTGGAAGATAGTGATGGTGGGGGTGTTACTGAGAGGACATAAACCACCATGTATCAAGGTTTACAATAAACATACAAAGATAGACAAATGAACCAATGGAGTAATATGGAAAGCCCAGAAACAGACCACGTACATATACATACACTCTACCTAAGAAAAAGTAAATAAATAGTGCAGAAACAGTTGGATAACCACTTGGAATAAATGAAACTTGAATCCAACTTCCAGCCACACACAGCTGGCCCAGCTGATTTGAATGGACTGCAGGTGTCTCAGTTGAGACTGACACTCCAGGATAGTCTAGGACGGCCAGTCTGGGAGGCCTCAGCTGGGACTGCTCATCTCTACTCTATATGGTTTCTCTTTCTCCAGTAATCCAGCCAGCTTTGTTTATGTGGCAGCAGCATTGAAATAAAGCAGTGGTTCTCTACTGGGGCAATTTTGTCCCCGTCCCCCAGGGATATTTGACAATGTCCACAGACATTTTGATTGTCACAATTTGGGGAAGGGAAGGGCGGTACTTGCTACTTGCATCTAGTCATAGAGGCCAGGAATGCTGATAAACATGCCACAAGGCACAGAACAGCCCCCCAAAACAAAGAAGTAGTTAATATATGGTCTGAAATGTCAATAGTGCCAAGGTTGAGAAACACTGCACTGAAATAGAGTAAGTGGAAGGTGCAAGGTCTCTTGAGGCCAAGGCTTAACACTCATACAGCATCACTTTCACTTGATTCTACTAGTCAAAGTGTCACAAAGCTAGTCCAGATTCAAGGGGTTGAGAAATAGATTCCACCTTTTGATGAGAGGCATTCCAAAGAATTTATAGAAACCTATCATCTACCACAAAAGCTGATGCTTTGGTGCCAAGGGGTTGAACTACTAGGTGGATATTAATATCCTTTAATGAAATGAAGAAGATTGATATAGAAGAAATAGAAGGATACAGAAATTAGATAGGGGGATTCAGGAGTGTTTCTGAAATTTCAGAAATGGAGAACTAAGAAGACACAGAGGCAGTAAACTAAGATACCAAGATAAGAAGGTCAGGGTAGTGTATAAAATTCACACCTGTTGATTTTGAGATGCTCACAGTATAGCTAGGAGGAGAATCAAGTCAGTCAGTTAAGATTCATGAATGTGGGATGCCAAGAAGTTTTGTGTGTGTGTGTGTGTGTGTGTGTCTGTATGTATGTGTCCTCTCAAAAATGTTTTTTTAATTTATTTTAAATTGTTTTTATTTCAGCATATTATGGGGGTACAAATGTTTAGGTTACATATATTGCCTTTGTACCACCCAAGTCAGAGCTTCAAGTGTGTCCATACCCCAGACGGTGCGCACCGCACCCATTAGGTGTGTATATACCCATCTCCTCCTCCCCTCTCCCATTTGCCAGACACCTGATGAATGTTATTACTATGTGTGCACTTAAGTGTTGATCAGTTAATACCAATTTGTTGGTGAGCACATGTGGTGCTTGTTTTTCCATTCTTGGGATACTTCACTTAGTAGAATGGGCTCCAGCTCTATCCAGGATAGCACAAGAAGTGCTAGATCACCATTGTTTTTTGTGGCTGAGTAGAACTCCATGGTATACATATACCACATTTTATTAATCCACTCATGTATTGATGGGCACTTGGGTTGTTTCCACATCTTTGCAATTGTGAATTATGCTGCTATAAACATTCTAGTGCAGATGACTTTTTTATAGAATGTCTTTTGTTCCTTTAGGTAGATGCCCAGTGATGGGATTGCTGGATAAAATGGTAGTTCTGCTTATAGCTCTTTGAGGTTATCTCCATATTACTTTCCACAGAGGTTGTACTAGTTTGCAGTCCCACCAGCAGTGTATGAGTGTTCCTATCTCTCTGCATCCACACCAACATTTATAGTTTTGGGACTTTTTGATAAAGGCCATTCTCACTGGAGATAAGTAATATCTGATCGTGGTTTTGATTTGCATTCCCCTGATGATTAGGGATGTTGAGCATTTTTTCATATGTTTGTTGGCCATTAGTCTATCTTCTTTTCAAAAGTTTCTGTTCATATCCTTTGTCCACTTTTTGATAGCATTGTTTGATTTTTGTCTTGATGATTTTCCTGAGTTCAATATAGATTCTAGTTATCAGCCCTTAATCAGATGTGTAACATGTGAATATTTTCTCCCATTCTGTAGGTTATCTGTTTGCTCTCTTGATAGTTTCCTTGACTGTACAGAAGCTTTTTAATTTGATCAGGTCCCATTTATTTATTTTTGTTGTTGCTGTGATTGTCTTTGGTGTCTTCTTCATAAATTCATTTTCTAGGCCAATGTCTATAAGAGTTTTTCCAACATTTTCTTCTAGAATTCTTACAGTTTGATGCCTATGTTCAAGTCTGTTATCCAACGTGAGTTGATTTTTGTGAGAGATGAAAGCTGTAGATCCTGTTTCAGTCTTCTACATGTGGCTATCCAATTTTTCCAGCACCATTTATTGAATAAGGATTATTTTTCCACTGTATGTTTTTGTCTGCTTTGTCAAAGATTAGTTGACTATATGAGGTTAGTTTTATATCTGGGTTCTCAGTTCTGTTCCATTGGTCTATGTCTCTGTTCTTGTGCCAGTATCATGCTGTTTTAGTTACTGTAGCCTTGTAGTATAGCTTGAAGTGTTGTAAATTGATGCCTCCCAATTTGTTCTTAAGACTGCTTTTGCTATACGGGGTCTTCTGTGGTTCCATACAAAGCATAGAATTATTTTTTCTACATCTGTGAAAAATGATGTTGGTATTTTAATAGGGATTCCACTGAATCTGTAGATCACTTTGGATAGTACAGACATTTTAACAATGTTGATTCTGCTGACCCGTGAGCATGGTATGGTTTTCCACCTGTTTACGTCCTCTGCTATTTCCTTCCTCAGTGTTTTATAGTTTTCCTATATTCCTAGGTATTTTATTTTCTTTGTTGCTATTGTGAAGGGTATTGATCTTTGATTTGGTTCTCACTTTGTCTATTGTTGGTATATAGGAATGCTACTGATTTCTGTACATTGATTTTGTAACCTGAGACTTTGCTGAATTTGTTTACCAATTCCAGTAGTCTTATGGCAGAATCTTTGGGATTTTCTAGATATAAGATCATATCATCAGCAAAGAGTGATAGTTTGACCTCTTCTGCCCCCATTTGGATGCCCTTGATTTCCTTCTCTTATCTGATTGCTCTGGCTAGGACTTCCAACTCTATGTTGAATAGAAGCGGTGATAGAGGGCAACCTTGTCTGGTTCCAGTTCTAAGTGGGAATGCTTTCAATTTTTCCCCATTCAGTATGATGTTGGCTTTGGGTTTGTCATATATGCTTGTATCATTTTAAGGTAAGTCCCATCTATGCCTATTTTGTTAAGTGTTCTTATCATAAAAGGGTGTTGAATTTTGTCAAATGCTTTTTCTGCATCTGTTGAGAGGATCATATGGTCTTTGTTTTTCCTTCTATTTATGTGGTGAATTACTTTTATAGATTTGCACATGTTGAACCATCCCTGCATCTCTTGGATGAAGTCCACTTGGTGTGATGGATTATTTTTTTGATAAACACCTGAATTTCATTTGCTAGGATTTTGTTGAGAATTTTTGCATCTGTATTCATAAGGGATATTGAGCTATAGTTTTCTTTTCTTTTTTTTTTTTTTTTTTTTTTTTTTGGTTGCATCCTTTCCTGGTTTTGGTATTAGGGTGATGTTGGCTTCACAAAACATATTGGGGAGGATTCCTTACTTCTGGATGTTGTGGAATAATTTCTGCAGGATTGGCACCAGTTCTTCTTTGTAGGTCTGGTAAAATTCAGGTGTGAAACCATCTGGTCTGGGACTTTTCTTTATGGAAGTTTTTTTTATTGCTGCTTCAATTTTGGTACTTGATACTGCTTTGTTCAGGAATTCTATTTCTTCCTGATTGAGCCTAGGGAGGCTATGTGTTTCTAAGAATTTTTCCATCTCCTCCACACTTTCTAGTTTATGTGAATAGAGGTTTTTATAGTATTCATAGATGATATTTTGTATTTCCATGGCATTAGTTGTAATTTTTCTTTTTTCATTCCTGATGGAGCTTATTAGAGTTCTTTCTTTTCTGCACATTAATCTAGTTAGAGCTGTGTCTATTTTGTTTATTTTTTCAAAGAACCACCTTTTTGTTTTATTAATCTTCTGTATAGTTTTTTTTAATTATCAATTTCATTTAGTTCTGCTCTGATCTTTGTTATTTCTTTTCTTATTCTGGGTTTGGGTTCAGTTTGCTCATCCTTTTCCAGTTCTTTGAGATGATTCATTAGATTGTTTATTTGTGCTCTTTTTGTCTTTTGGGTGTAGGCATTTATAGATATAAATTTTCCTCTCAGGACTGCTTTAGCTATGTCCCACACATTTTGATAACTTGTGTCTCCTTTATCATTTAGTTCAAAGAATCTTTTGATTTCCTCCTTAACACAATAATCATTGAGCAGAAAGTCATTTCCATGACTTTGTGTAGAGATGAGAGTTTGTGTTGGAGTTGATTTCTAATTTTATTCCACTGTGGTCTGAGAAGATGCATGGTATAATTTCTATTTTTAAAAAATTTGTTGGGACATGCTTTGTGGCCTAAGATATGGTCAATCTTAGAGAATAGCCCATGAGCTGATGAGAAAAAGTATATTCAGTGGGTTTTGGGTGGAATGTTATGTAAATGTCAGTTCTAGAGTTCTGTTTAAGTCCATTGTTTCTTTGTTTATTTTTCGGTTTGAAGTATCTGTCCTCTTATGTCAGAGAGGTGTTGAAGTCTTCAGCTATTACAGTATTGCTGTTTATCATTTTGTTTAGATCAAGTAGGATTTGCTTTATGAATCTGAGTGCCACTGAGTTAGGTGCACACATATTTAGAATTGCTATGTCTTCTTGTTGAATTGTACCCTTCACTGTTATATAGTGACCATCTTTGTCTTTCATTACTTTTGTTGATTTGAAGACTAAGTTATCTGAAGTCAGAACTGCCATGCCAGCTTTCTTTTGGCTTCTGTTTGCTTGAAATCTTGTTTTCCAACCCTTCACCTTGAGTCTGAATGCATCCTTGTGGGTTAGATATGTTTCCTGAAGATGGCAGATACTTGGCTTGTGTATATTTATCCATTTGGCAAGCCTGTGTCTCTTTAGTGGGCAATTCAAGCCATTCACATTTATTGAGAGAATTGATAAGTGGGGCAGATTTCTGTTCATCCTGTTGAGTTGAACTCTGTTGCTTTGTTTTCTCTCTTGAACCATTGTGGTATCTGGCCTTTGACTTTTAGCTTTTGGATGATTTTACATTGGTGAGTGTTTTGTGCTGATCCATGTGTAACACTGTTTTGAGTACTTTTGGGAGGGCAGGTCTTGTCTTCATGAATTCATTCAGTCTTTGCTTGTCTGAGGTCTTTATTTCTCCTTTGTATACAAAACTTAGTCTTACAGGGTACAAGATTCTAGGCTGGGAATTATTCTGTTTGAGAAGAGTGAGAATGGGCCCCCAGTCTTTTCTTGCTTGTAAGGTCTCTCTGCTCTATCTCTGCAACTGACTTATTTAATTAAAAGGTATTATTTTCAATCCCTGAGATTCTTTCTTCTGTGTGATCTATCCTGTTCTTGAGGCTTTCCACTGTGTTTTATAATTCCTTGAATGAATTCTTCATGTCCAGAAGTTCTGTTTGGTTTCTTTTTAATATTTCAATTTCCTTAGTGAATTTTTCTTCCAAGTCCTAGATTTTTTTGTGTGTGGTTTCTTTGTGTTGGTTATCCATTTTCTCTTGCATATCATTGAGTTTTCTTACAATCCATGTTCGAAATTATTCTTCTGTCATTTTAGTGTTCTGAATTTGGTTGATGTCCATTGCTAGAGAGCTGGTGTTCCCCTTTTGGGGTGTGCTTTCCATTTGATTCTTCATACTTCCAGAGTTCTTTCACTGATTCCTTCCCATCTGGATCAGATGCTGCTTCTTACCCTTAGATTTTCATTTGAATAATGACATGCCCTGTTTATTCTCTGAGCCAGTAGGTGGTGTTTGTGGGTGAGATTTGATCACACCCTCTATGATAAGTCAGTAGATTCAGTAAAAGGGTGTGCAAATTGACCAGCTTGTGCACCCCATAGGTGACTTGAGACCAGTACTCCTCTCCCTGGCAGGATCAGGGATTGATCTATGGGACCCAGGGAACAGGTCTCCTGACCAGATTTCAGTACACCCAGATCTTCATCACATTATCCAGGGGTACAGAAGAGATATTTGTGAATAAGCCTAGTGAGGTGTGTGTGCCTTCAGGGACAGATCAGCATGCTTGAAGGGCAACCTTCCTCCCACAGGAGGGCCATGCTCCCAGCCCAGGTTCCGATCCTGGGCACAGATCCTCCTGGCTCGAATCACAGCCAGGGAGCTCACGGTCTGAGTACCCCTCAGTCCACTGTAGGGCCCCAAAAGGAAAGGTCCCATTCCCTGCAAATGCCTCCAGGTGGTGGCTAAATTGTCTCTCTTAGCAGCCCCCAGTAGGGAAGGGGAAGGAGAGAATGAAGCAACATGTCGCCTGCTGATTGACTCGGGTCTGTGGGCCAGGAGGTGCCCTGAGGGAGCTGGAAGGCTGGTGCCCTGTCTGCAAGAGGCTCACCGCTCACTGGTGGCAGCCGTCTCTGGGCTGGTGTTGGCAGGTCTCTCCAACAGCTCAGAAGCCCACCAGCAGTCCAAGATGCAAGGGAGGGGAAATTTAACAACCGCTCCATCTATCCTTGTCGCTGGTCTCCAAGCCTCTCGGGGGCCTTTCTCCTTCCAGTTCTCCTCTGCAACTTCTTCCCGCGGAGTCTCCTGTAGTTTCAGGCACCCTTCCTTCCGGCCCTCATCCGATCTATGTTTATATGCCTGCTTATTTTTTTCACTTTCTTCTAAAATCTGTCTTTCTCACAGAGACATTCTGGCTGGCGGTTTTTCTCATCCTCCATCTTACCCCTCCACCAAGTAGTTTTGGCAGTTAATATAGACAAATAAAAACTCAAAGTTTATCTTATTGCCAGTTTTATCATAACATCATAACTAAAAAAAAAAAAATTCCAAGTTCAACTTCAAAAAAACACTGAAAAATATCTAAGTCTTTACTAAGCCCTCTTGACGAGGCAGCAAAGGAAAAAACATCACATAGCAAACACAAGTATTCTTTAAAGCCTTTTTTAGATACTGCCCACATACCCCCAAAGTTACATTACACGTGGCACTACTCATATCACTTCCCTTTCTTTCCCTTTATAAGCCTCTACGTCCCCTCCTCCCTGCCTCCTTCCTTGGATTTTATTTTTCTTGGTAGATCTATATCCTAGCAATTTACCCCTTATCTCTGCTTTTTCTCCTCACTGCCTCACTTTTGCAGCTGGTATATATAAAGGCAACTGATTTGGGTATTAACCTATATCCAGAAACCCAGCTAAATTCATTTATTTATCTTAATATTTTACTTTTAGAGTCTTTTGCATTGTTTTACAACCCCCTCAACAAAGAATCCTCCGCAGTATTCACCTCCTTAAAAAGTGGATTAAGTGGAGGTTAATAGCTTATGTATATTTTAAATGTTTAGCTCCTCCTCTTCAGCTGCAGGAAGAAAAATGATTCTATGACCCTCTTGCCTGCAACTTACCTACACATCAGCTACAAAACAACTTACAGGGATGAAATGGATCTCAGCTTCCATTTCCAGGTATAAATGAGCAGAAAGATTTCAGACCGAAGGCATGACTAGGACTTTCCTCAAACTGCAAGAAGTCTCACTTGCATTGTAAGTTATGAGAACACACAGGGAGAACATAACCAGAGACTGTGGTGTTTTACAGAGAAGTTGCATTCATCCTGCCTCACAATGTTTGATGCACACCAGTACCGAACAGTTTATTTCCACAGGCTCAATGGTAGGGCTCAAAAACCTTAAGATTAGGAAGAAATAAACTTTACAGAAGGACGTGAAAAACCACCATCTTCACATATAATCTTTTCCTAGAGTCGAATTCAGAGCAATTCCTACCTTCCTGATAAAGGCAATTTTACTCTATATCCAAGCCTGAAACAAGATCTATGTTTATTTCTGATTTTAAAATATTTTAGCACTTCTCACAACACCAGCAGCCCCTACCATCACTGCTTTTCTCTAAAAGTAAACAGGCTCTACTTTATTGAATATTTTATTAATGCTTATAATTAAAGGTCCTTTTCTTTTCCTGTCCCTTTTCATGGTGATATCTTCCCTTTTCACACATCAGTTTTTCTTATTCCTGAATTGCAGAGGTGGGGAACAAAGGAAAAAAAAAGAGGTTGAATAATGTTGTGAATGTAAACTCCTCTGTTGCCATGGGAACCACAGCAGCTGAGCGAGGAGAACCACTTGTGGCTGCAACATTTGCAGGAGACCAATTACCAAACCTGGAAACTTTAATTCAGTAAACAGGGACAACAGTGGGCACAGTTAGAGAAAATTGCTTATTTTATTGGGAGGGAGAGAGGCAAGCCAGGAGGCTTCGAGAACTCTAGGAGGTGCAGTTGATGTTGATGAGCATGTCCATTGCCTAATGAAGTGGTTGTTTTTCAAAGGGCCCTGGCAAAAACAATTTGCAGCTATCTTGACTGCAAGGAAGGAGACTAACATCACCTACGTTTCCTAGCAGTCCCCCCCACAGGCCTAGGGATGAGGCCAGGGCGAATAGAGCACCACCCTGCAACATTGCAAACCATTGCCAAGTTGCTGTCTACTGGGTACCACAGAATTCTGAGCAATGTGCAAGTCCTGCTGGACTTAATTTAAAAAGAAAATCTGCATCAAGTGCTCAGTACTATGAAAAGACAGCTACAGCTACATTTCTCATTCTTCTTTTAAAAAATACGATCAATTAAAGGGTCTTTTTATTTACTAAAAGCATTGTAATTTGTCCTCTGAGCCAATGGTATTAGGGAACATCTTTATGCATTCTGTCTTCCAGTGACCTTAAGAAAAATGTTAACAGGAACAATTAGCCACCCAATATTTCTGAGATTGTTTACAAACAAGAACTGAGGGGCCACCTAAGGACTTATACCTAAATAGAGAATATGGAATAAAAATTATTTGTGTCCTAAATGCCATCATCAGAACCAAAACCCCAAGAACAAGATCTCAAGATCTAGATTGTCACAGTCACAAAAAATACTACAATGAATTCCTTGAGAACTCATTTGACTATTCAGGCTTTTTGATCCTTCGCTGTTATTCATAAAACAGAACAGTTTCCTGCACACATGGCTGACACTTAATATAATTTAAGTAATTTAAGTAGACAAAATGAAAAGTTGTTAAAACAATTAATTGTACCAAATTTGATCAATTGAATATGACTCAAGTATGATTAAAAGTTATTAGAAGACTTTAATTTCTGCATTCTTAATTAAAATAGTGGGTTTTTAAATTGTATTGTAAGAATATTAAACCCATTTTTCTATGAATCCCAAAAAGATATTCAGTCTTGGTTTATAGAATTTGTTTGTACAGTGGAAACAACAGTGACTAGAGATTTAAAAAAATGTCTATGTCCAGTTTGGACCCTAATTGGATGTGTGACCTTATGCAAATGCTTGAAACTTACTTTTCTCGTCTGTAAATATTCTCCCTGGTGAAATCCAAATGACATTATAAATGTGAAGATAATTCAGACAATTCAAAAACTCTAAGCTATAAAATGGACTGTATAAGACTAACCTCCTTCAGGTCTTTCTCCTTTGGGTCTTTACTCAAACGTGACCTTCTCAGTGAAGCCACCCTTGGGCACCTTGTCTAAAATTACAGCCCACCACCAACCCCATTTCTGCTTTGTCTCTGGAGCACTTCCCACCATGTTGCATGATACATATCCTACTTATATGGTTTGCACATGGACTCACACCTTGCTAAAATGTAAGCTCCGTAAAAATGGAGTGTTTTGACTATTTTATTCCCAGATGCACCCACAAACCTAAATAGTAAGTGCTTATATTTTAATTAATGAAGGTAAAAATGAATGAATGAATAATTCATTGGCAGTTTTTTCTAAATGGCTTTTCCAACACAATAGAAACCTTAACCAAGTCATTCCATCAAGGCCTCTAATTGTATCTTTAAAGTCAACAGAGTCCAGTGAAGAAGTCCAGGATTGTGAGCTAGGACACCAACAAAGTGGAGGCTCTTAGGCAAACCTTGCGATGAATTCCTATCAGTCACAGATACAAGCTATACAACTGTTCCTGGCATAAAATATGATCATGTGAGCAAAGTGCTTTAAAAGAACCAATCAAGTATTACAGCCTGTACTATTAATAAACAGTGGGGCTTCTGGTGCCTTAATATTTTGTCAGGGACATTAAGCACAGTGGGAGGAAGAGTGGCAGTTGCAATGCAAACATTTTCAAAGGAATGAAGAGAAGGAAGTTGCAGTTGGTCTTAGCCTCTCTACCATGAATGCTGTTGAAAGCTCAGTCATAGGCTACACAGTAGAGCACAGATCATAGAGCCTTGGCCAGAGATCAGGGCACTGCATGTTCTTCATGAAAAAAAATTGAATTGTCAAGGAAACTCAGATGTTCTAGGAAATTAAAATGGGTAGATTAATGTGCATTTTTCGGTACAGCATAAAAGACACAATTAAAAACATTTAAAAATCAATCATATATTTGGAAATAATAAATTACTGCTTCCTT